>NC_056725.1:306465984-306528484 GCF_019279795.1 Protopterus annectens | reverse complement strand
GTGCAGAGATTTGCCCTCAACAGTGGCCTTGGTCACACTTTCAAAGAAATCCACCAGATTTAACAGGCAGGATCTGCTCTTCACAAAGCCGAACTGAGTAGAATCTAGGGTTTGGAGGTCACCTATGCCTTTATTTATGAGGGCCATAATGATACATCCCGTGGCCTTACAGATGAAGTTGCTCAGGCTTATGGGTCTGTAATTCTCTGGGTCTTTTGCTAATCCATCTTTGTGGAGGGGAATAACTGTATCTGTTCCCCATTCCACAGGAACAAAGCTTGTGGTTAGGCTATGATTGAAAAGGGTACTTAGTGTTGATGCTGGTTCATGTTTCAGCCTGTTTAGAAGACAGCTTGGGAAGTCATCTGGTCCCATAGAGGCTGTGTTCTTTGCCTTTGACAGGGTTTTGAGGACCTGCTCTTTAGGCATGTAAGATGGAAGGGGGGATGTGGGAGGGTTTGTTGTAAGTTGGGAGGGGATAAGGGAGTGAAATTTTCAACAAACCTATGCACAAGCAGGTTTGCTATCGCTATGGGGACAGTGTGTGTGATATTGTTGGCCACCAGTTTTGCACAGGGTTCCTATTAGATTACTGAAGATGCATTCTATCGAATATGTCTTGGTCGAACTTAAAAGAACGAAAAGACAAAATAGCAAAGCGGCTTTTGGCCGCTTCCATTACTTTGCCATTTTCAGCACTGTAGTCCGATCTTGGAGTTGGTATATTTAAGTAGGGGGGTGTGGGGGGCAAAGCTCCCCACTTTATTTATTATTTCAATTTTTTTTATTTTGGAGCAGCAATTTTTTTTCCCTTGGAAAAAAAATCATTGTTCTGAGCTTTCGCGATTGTAAGCTTTCGCTTACATAGGGTCGATTATTCATTGTTCTCTTTTTTAAGCATTTGATGATATAATATAGACCCTTTTGCACATGCTTGGGTTCTACCCTTTAGGTTACATAGATATACAGCTGTAAAAGGCCTTATGGTTATCCTTGGCAGTACTTGCCTGGCTTCTCTCAAAGGAGCTCTTGGAAGATTTGACAAGTTGTTTTATTTGCCTATTAAGGCTGAGGAGGGTGCATTTTCATTGTTGGGTCCTTGTCTTTATTTTCCTGGACAGCAACTTTTTGCATTTATTGTGGAGTTTGTTGAAGCTGGAAGTCCACCATGGCAGCTTGATTTTACTTGGGACTCTGATATGTTGGTGATGACCGGCTCTAGAATGTTTGTCCCTTTTTGTCAGGGTATGGACAATTTGCTCAAGGGTATTAGAATTCATAAAGTCAAGGAACTTTGGAGCACTTCAATTCAGAAAGGGATAATTTCCCATTCTGTGCATGAAAAGCCATAGACTTTCACCTTCGACCTTTCCAACGTTCAGTCATATGATGTCAACCATCTATGATTCGAACATCGGAATGGTCACTCATCTAATATAGACCCTTAGTAGATGGTTGTCTGTGTACATGAGGCAATTGCTACACTGCCTCAAGAGACCCAAGTCAACAAGGTTGGCAGGAGAACCAACGGTAGTCCAACTGTTCATAATGCCAGGTTGAAGATTTTTGTCACTAGGGTGGCTTTTCAGAAATGATCACTGATGAGCTAAGAATGGATATTTCTGCCTGGCTTTTAAGGGAAAATTTGTTGAATTTAACTGTCCAGTTTCGGTGCACAATTGCAGGAAGCGGAGATGCAGACATCAGGCACTCCAGCCAGCGGTGGAGTGAAGTGATGGTGATGACAGTCCAGTGGGTGAGATCTCAATTATCACTGTCACCCAGCTTGATGACCATGAGTTAGTGATGTCCCCACCTTCACCCTAATCACAGTTTCTCCCAACCTTTTGTGTCCATCACCATCCCTATCTCTTGTTGTTCTTGTCTGTCTGCAGTTTCTTCCTCACCTACCCAACTTACCTCACCTAGAAATTCCTACTTCCATTTCCTAACATTCCTCTCTTTCTCTCTCTCAAAAAAAAAAAAAACAATATCACACAAAAAAAAAATGTCTCATACATAGCTCTTCAGTTTGCACACATCTCTTCTTAACATGCATTATTTAGTCCAAATGGCTATACAACATGATTGTGTTCACCACTCACTCTGGAGGTGACAGTCCAGATTTAGTTAATATTTGGCTATGTACACTTTACATTGTTAAAGAAATGGATAGCTATGTTTTTTCCTACCTCCCTCCTGCACATTCCTGCCCTGCTTTCCCTTTGTTCTTCCCCCTGTTTGCTCCCCATTTCACCACTGTCCTATCTTCCCCATTTCTTCTCTTTAATGCATTATTGTGCGATGGCGCACATCACACACTATCGTACAGAAACTATAATGTGAAAGTAGGTAAAAGTATCGCATACAGCTGTATTTGAACCCAGTACCATCTGTCCCCAAAAAGGAATGTATCATTGCATTAACTGCATTAGCACGTGCTACCACTGAGTCAGTTAAGTAGCAGTTTTATTCCAGAGACTCAGTACTAACTGTCAAACTTTGTTCTTCCCCATGCTTGCTCCCCATTTCACCACTTTCCTATCTACCCTATATTACCACCTTTAATTTGGTCAAATAATGGAATCACACACAACATGCATAAGGAGCAGAAGAAGCAATGGATCCCTTCACTTTTTGGGCTGCATGCTTGTGAGAAGGTGCGCATCCGGCAGCAATGCGCAGAGATGGTGAGCAGCAGCAAAATGTAGCAACACATCTCGTATAACCAATTCATGTCATTGCATAATCACAATGTAATGAAAAGTACATTAAAGTATTAGATGCACCTGTATTTGAACACAGTACCATCTGGGCCAGCAGAGGAATGTATCAATGTATGAACATTTGCTGCTACAGAGTCAGTTAAGCAGCAAGAGTATTTCATAAACTCAACACTGTCAGACTTTAGCAATGCAGCTCACATTTGTGCACTGCTCACCTATGTGCAGACATGTGTATCTCTCATGTGTATGCACTTTGCTAATCGTCATGGAAACCCACTGCTCACCTCACTATAAAAATGTTTATATTATGCTATATTACTGCTGTTCACTGTCCATTTCATGTGTATGACATGAACTTACATGTATAAACATTACAAACTGAGGGTCCTATCTAACAATATATCGCATATTTACAATACAGCCACCTGTTGCCACCACGCAAGCACTGCAACCCTGGTGTATCAGTACTTTTACTCCACATGTATCAACTATAGTACAAAATGTAATATCAAATGTTATGTGTTATGCAATGCACATCAGTCTGGTAACATGCAGAACTACAACTATTGCCCCATATGCTTAAAAAACATTCATCTGCAAGGCTAAGGAAGGAATCAGCATGGACCATATCTACAGTGACATAGGTGACCTACAACAACTTGACTCTATCCATTTTGTTTTTCTCAAGGGTACATCTTGCTTATTGAACCTTGCAGACTTCTTGGATACTGACCCCACAGACTTGAATTAGGGATAACAGGGCATATTTCCTATTCTGATTTATCCAAGGCCTTTGACACTATCCCCTATTAATTTGTAACAGTGAAGATCTCCCATGCGGGAATTAAGCTGAGTAGTACAGGGATAGGAAACTGGCTCATTGACATAACACACACTCTCAAAGTAGGGGACTGCACCTAAACCAGTAGCCTATTACCATTAGAATGCAACAAGGATTTGTGGTGGGCTGTCAGTTGTTTGCAAACTACTTCCCTGCAGCACAGGCAATAGTAGATGGCCTGTGGTTTACCAAGCTTGCACATGACTGGTAACTGGATGCACTAATATAGAGTCCTCCAGTGATGTTAACATATTACAGAAGGGGCTGCCACACACAAATGATTGGTGCCAAACTCATGGACTGAACCTTAAAGCATACAATGCCTCATTGTCCCCATTGGTAATGAAGTACACATGCTAATTATGATATACATAGTACTTTTCTAAGCTCATGGTGATAGCAATCTACACTTTTATCACTATATGTCCATAACTGTGACACACACATTCTGCATTGCACACATCATACATAATTGACATCACATCCAAGACCAGGGTGATCATACCTCTGCTGTATTCTACCCTTATCACGCCACTAATTGAGTACAATATTCCCTTCTGCTTGTACCTCACCAGACGCCTACAGCAACTGGAGAAAACACAGGGTTGTGTGAGGGAAACTCCAGGGCCTCCAAAGATGACATGCATGGAAAGACTGAAAAACCTGTCATTGTACTCAGCATACTTCTCAAATGTACAGATTGTTGCAGAATGTCCAGATTTTTGCCTCATATTTTTGGTCTGTTCCTCATACAATTTTGGTTTTCTGTCAAATCACTGCATTGAGAATCAAAGTCAGAAAATAATGACATACATTTGAGTTTCAGAACTCATAACCTTCAGAAAAAGAATGCTAATGCAAAACCTAGTATTCTATAAACTTTCTATGTATGTAAGAGCAATATCTAAAAAATTGTCCCTATTTTTTTGTCCCCCAGTGGTTTATGGCTTTGTCCATGCTTCTTGCTCTAAGAGGTTGCGAGATATGGTACTCAGTATCATGTAGGCTGCTGAGAGGTGACCTATGCCTGCCCTACAGAGCAGTCTCAGACCCTGGCCTACTGGAAATAGTGCACATCTGCAAATCAAATGGGACAAGAGTAATTTCACCCAAGGTTCTCAACCTAACCTATGACATAAACAGAACATGCTGGGGAGACTGATATATTCCCCAATGACTCACACTCCTTTGTAATAGGTTCCCAGTGCATGTTAACCAGTCCTCCTCAATGACCCTGTTCAAGTGCAACCTAACTATCGATTGTAAATTCACCTCTGGGATGACAACTATGTCCCATATGGACAGGGCTAGTTGATGCTGCAACAAAATCTCTCTGCTAACAATGACCATTCAACTGTGCTCAGTAAGGGTACTTGTATTTTTACACAGCTAGGCTTCTAAATACTGTAGGGCCATTATGCTAGTAGTCTCCTATGTACATATGAAGCTATGAGCCTATGCAAGTCTCCCAACATTTTGTCTCCCATCTGGCATGCTTATGCCATCTCCTATAAGTTCACCTGCAGTCTTGTAAAAGTCAGACTTGTGCTGCGGTGCTTCTGTAACATGCTGTGTTCTGTAGTCTGTATCCTTAGATAGGTAGGGGTTCTATTCTCACTGTAGTCAACTGGGCATGTGTCTGTGTCTAGTCAGAATGGCAGAAGTGTGTATCCTACAGTTGCTGCTATAATCCCATGGATTGACAGTATTTTGATGCTTGCATATGCGTACACATCCATTTCATGCAGACCTCCCAACTTCTGCTCTCTAACATGCACTGCTGATGTCATCCACTATAAGCTGACTTGCAGCTATGTAAACGTCAGACTTGTGTGGTGGGGCTTGTATAAAGTATTGAGTTCTGTAGCCTGTGTACTTAGATAGGGGTGCTGTTCTCACTGCAGTCAACTGTGTGTCTAGCCAGAACAGGAGAAGTGTGTATCCTTCAGTTACTGCTCTAATCCCATGAATTGACAGTATTTTGATACTTGTACCTGCCTACAGATCCATTTCATGCAGGCTTCCCAACTTCTTCTCTCAAATATGCACTGTTGATGTCATCCACTATACGCTGACCTGCAATCATATAAAAGTCAGACTTGTGTCATGGTGTTTCCATAAATTTCTGTGTTCTATAGTCTATGTACTTATATAGGTAGTGTTCTATTCTCACTGCAGTCAACTGCGTGTGTGTGAGCTGTTGCTTGGCATTACAGAGAGCATTTTACAACAGCATGTGGGATGCTGTTATATTTTCCTTAACAGACACTGCTGATGTCATCAGCTATAACTTGTTGTCTGAGACACTCCAACTCAGACATGTGCCGTGGTGCTTGCGTGAAGTTCTGCAGTCTGTGTACTTAAATAGGTAGGGGTTCTTTTCTCACTGCAATCAACTGGTTGTGTGTGTTTGTGTACTTGCTTGACAGAAGAGACAGTATTTGTATTTTACACCATCACATGGGATATTGGTTTTAGCATCTTCTTCTCAACAGACTCTGCTGATTTGTGGATGTGCAGTATACACCTCAGTGCAGGGTCAGAGATGTCCTGTAGTCTAGGAACAAGTCACCTCAGCCTTTCCAATACAGATTTCAGGAACAGGGTTTTAAGTATATCCACACATGTCATGGTATGATTTGTAGGACCTATATTTTCTTGGTGTGAAACTCCCATGGTCTGTTCAGCTGCTCCAGGTGTCTGGTGAGGTACATCCAAAATGAAGCATTATACAGTATAAGTGTTCTGATGAGGTTTGAGTACAGTGCTGTTATATCCTCCTCAGATCTGGATACAATGGCCTGACTTCTGAGGTGCACGATGTAGCCATTCCATACCACTGTGGACACTCAGTCCAAGTTCAGATTGCTATCTATGTGCATTCCTAATTCATGCACCACTGGTTTTAACATGGGGGGGAGTATTGTGAATGGTGTATTTACCAGAATATTCCACTTTGCAAAAGGCACAAATCCTGACACATTCTATATTTATTAGTAGACTGTGTGGCTATGGCACTAGCAATTTGTGTGTGCTAGCCCTTCTTGAATGATAGTTACATCATCAGTGGACTCAGTGATTGTAAGCAATATGCATGAATCAGCGCACATGGTAAGCTACAGGTGATATTTAGTAGCCTGGACTGTTGAGAAATAGATTCCAAATAATATAGCACCCAACACAGATCCTTGGGGTACACCAGTGATGACAGTTGCAATGGTAGAGGTTGATTCCCCAAGTTTCACAGTATGTGGCCTGTCGGTGAGGACATTGGTTAACCATCAAGTGATCTAATTGTTAATCTCCAGCTGGTAGAGTTTGTCAATGATACCTGAGTAGGGGGATTGTGTACAATCCAAAAAAAACACCAAAAACAAGTTAGAGCTGATAGGTATCCTTTTCTTCATAGATCTGGTACCTCGGCTACTTGCCTTCATCAAATAATAATATAAAATGTAGCTGTCTTAAATACATTCCAAAAAAACATCAATCACCCAAACTATTAATTCTATATTACTTTGCAAGCTGTCAACATCACATTAATTACATTCTATAGCTTTATACAAAAAATATTAACAAAAATTTACAAAAATTCGCAAAAATTCAAGACAAGAAAATGTGCAACCAAAATAATGCAAAACCCATCATAATATAATGAGCAGTCCAACACTGTGCAACATCTTAATACACTAGTAATGTATTAGATTTTTGCTTTTCCTAAGATATTTTTGTAAAAGGAATTTTGTATTAATTGATGGATAAATTGAGAAGACTTGTCTTTTGTTTAATTCTCCAAGTGAGTTGAATGTTCTTAATTGTATAATATGTTAATTGGATAATTGATCCCAGATGGTGAATTTATTCATTGGAAGGCTTGTGTAAGCAGAGGTACCAGAATCATCAGTAAAGCATTAATATCTGTGCCAGTGTCTCCGGTTGTTTTCTTTTTATTTTTCAGATCTTTTGGACTGTTTGTTTTTGAATATTTTTCATCATGTCTATATCCAGGGCCTCTGGTTTTGATAATGTAGCTGGGCTTCCTGGTATAGCTTCATTGGGCAATGCAGCTGACCTATGGACCAAAAGGAAGAAAAGGTTTGCTACCAGACATCCATGGTTGTGTGGTAAAACAGATCAACATGCAGCTAAATTTGTGCAATTGGAACATTTTTTGATTAAACAGGTGTCATTATTTTATGACACCAGACTGTTGGAAAAATATCTCAGTCTGGATGTTACACAGTGAGGGTTAAGAGTGGATAAATTGCCTGCTTCAGAATTTTCGGAAGAAGAGGTGGACTTGATGGAAGAGTGGAAAAGCATAGCTTTGCAATGCACAGCTGGTTGGTTAAAAGTACTCATCAAAAAGAACAATCGCACCCTTAGCAAAACACGGAGCTCTGTATTGCAGTTGCAGGAGGAGCTTAAGATGGAATTGTCAGGGGAAGTGTTTTCATCACGAATGCAGGAGGTGGTTCAGCATGTCAACAAGGTGGAAGAGGAGGTTATTGAATGAAAATGAAGTAAGTTGGAGAGGGACATCAAGGACTATCAGAGTAACCTAATCTTCCAATGGCAACAAATGCCACGTAGGGGAAGGTCCTCCTTAAGAAAACCAGGTTATACATCTCACATATTGCGGGATTCATCTCTTTCATCATCGGAAGCAAGCTCCAGTTTGAAGAAAAACATTTCTTTTGAAGATGTAAGGAAGAACAGAGCTCAGCAGGGCCAACATATTATTCAAGAGAGTGGGTTACATTCAAGAGAGTGGGTTACAGTCCAGCCCACAAGAGAAAAACAAAAGAGGTCGGAGATGGCAGAATAAATGACTTTGAGACTATTAATTTAAATCATAATGTATTTTTCACAAGGGATGGTTGCACTAAGAGGTATGTAGGTAATAAAATTTGTTCTGACAAAGTTGTTATTAATTGTGGGAATAATAATCATGTTGATTCATTTAGTAGTTTTATATCAATTACTTCTGTGCAGCAATATGAAAATAATGATTTGATCATCATTAACTTGTCTGATTTAAACATTGATATGTGCATGTGCAATGTTTTTCTAAAGGGCATGAAGTTTATTCCCACTTTTCTTCCCACTCTGGGAGATATTTTACCAGAAGTGGGTCGTTTTTTTAGAAAGTTGAATTTAAGAGTCTTTTATGGTAACAAATCACAACAGAGGGATGAAGGTGTCAGTTCTGATTCAGACTCATTAATGAATTTATCCATCTATAAGAATAAATTTTGTGAATTTTTTGCTGATGAAATTGGTCTGAATGAGGATAATGAAGCACAGCCATCTGATTGTTTGGGAGGGGGGTTTCTACTGGGTATGGCAAACTTGTCGTTCTTAGTGTTCCTCACTTTAGCTTTTTCTGTCCCCCTAAAACTTCTGTAGCTATTAGTTTATTTGAAAAAACTTTGGGCAAACAAATACAGCTTGAATACCAGAATTTCTGCAAGGGGAAAAGAAAGTATCATTTAAACAAAAAGGAATGGGAGGCAGTGCAATATTTATGTAGTAAAAAGTGATAGCTCATTATTATATATATACAAAACACCCACCACTCAGCTTCTCAGAAAACAAACACTACCTAGAGCAAATATAGACCTAGCACATGCTATAAAACTCAAACTATTCTACAGAAAATGTTTACTAATCTCAGGAGACATACACCCCAACCCAGGTCCCATGCAACAACATTCTCTCACGCAAACAGACATCAGACCTACTTATTATTAAACCAAACTCAAGAAGCATATCTAACAAATTGCATGACCTACACACATTCATAGCCCACTACTCCCCAGATTTACTAACTATTATTGAAACCTGACTAAAACCCTCCTCCCAAAATGAAGAAATTCTCCCACCAGGCTATAACATCCTAAGACTAGACAGAGATGCTAGAAAGGGAGGCGGAGTTGCTATTCTATTTAAAAACACACTCAACCTCCAGCCTCTGCAAACCCCACTTCCCAAATTCCAAAATGTTGAAACATTAGGCTCAATTCTATCTCTAAACAATAAAAAGAGAATTAACATCATTTGCAGTTATATCCCTCCAGGAAATAACTCAGCAACAATAGAGGAAATCTTACAATGGGCTACAACCAACCTGCCACAAGAAACTATCCTGTTAGGAGACCTAAATCTAGACTGGCTATCCTGCAATTCTAGCAATTCCACAAACCATATTAACTTATTTGGATTCTCTCAAATAATCCAAGAACCCACCAGAGTGGACAAAAAATCCCAGAAACAGTCAGTTATAGATTGGACTTTAGTAAACTTCCCTAATCAAAATGATCACGTGGGCTGCCTACCTGATGCACTCAGCGATCACTGCCCCACTTTCCTTCTTCGTAAAAAGTTAATCATACCCAAACCCATACTGTATAAGGAAACTAGAGATGAGCACAAGGTAAATCCACAAATTCTTAACAGTATATTACAACAATGTAATTGGCAACCATTACATACTCTAGCACTAGACCAGGCAGTTCAACTTTTCAATAGTACTTTTATGAAAGTTCTTAAAACAGTAGCTCCCATTAGAAAACTTACAACCAAAGTAAACTATGCCCCTTGGCTGACTAGGACCACAAAAGGCTTACTAAAAGCCAGAGATAATGCCTGGAAGATCTGGAAAAAGAACAACACTAGGTTAAATAGACAGAACTATCAATGACTTTGTAATCAAGCCAAAAGACAAACGAAGCTAGATAAACAAAGCTACTTCCCAAATCTCCAAAACAAACATTCCAAACCCCCTCAAAAGTTCTGGCAGGCTATCAATTCCCTCCTAAAACCCGGCAAAACTACCACCCCAGCTCCCAACACAAACACCACTAATGTCAGCATCGCTTCTCAATTCAACCATCACTTCACAGACTCTATTCTAACACTATCTACCCAGCTATCTAGCAATAACCCTCTATCCACCCCCACTAAGGATCACAATAATATACCATCATTTACTCTCTCACCCGTACCAACCTCCATAGTCACAAAACTACTCTCAAAACTAAAACCTACCACTCTTGCAGCTGATGGCTTACCCACTAATTTCCTAAAACTAGCAGCTGAATCCCTAGCCTACCCTGTCTCAATTCTGATTAACACTCCATAAAAGAAGCTTACATCCCTTAACTATGGAAAGTATCACATATTATCCCCTTACACAAAGGTGGCAACTTCTATGAGCTAGCAAACTACCGCCCCATTGCTATCCTATCCCCCCTGTCCAAACTCCTTGAAAAATGTTTTCATACCCAAGTGATGCATTTCCTAACCTCACATAATCTCCTCTCCTCAACTCAGCACAGCTTCCTCCCAAACCATAGTACAACTACTGCTCTTCTGTCTTTCACTAACCAGGTTAACCATCTTAGAAATAACAACAGCTTTGTATCTGCCATATTCTTAGATCTCTCTAAGACATTTGACATGGTCTCACATAACCTACTTCTAGACACTCTATCTCTACAACTCTACAACTGCTTGGTTCAAAAACTATCTCTCTGATAGGAAACAATCAGTCAAATGGCAAGGAGTACTATCACCTTTACTATCATCCACCATAGGTGTTCCACAAGGCTCAATACTGGGCCCATTACTATTCACTATTTTCACCAACAGACTACACACCTCCACACTGCATGCGTCACTTATACAGTACGCAGATGACTCCACCTTAATCTGCTCAGCTCCATCCCTAACCACTCTTCAGAACCTTACCCAGGAATCCTTCAACTCCGTTGAAAAATGGATTACTGATATCCAACTGATTCTTAACCCCAACAAGACCAAATTACTCCTATTCACCCCGAACAAATACAGACCCACACCTCGTTCCTTCACTATCACTTCCAAAAACGGCACCACAATTTCCCCCTCCCTCCATACAAAACTCATTGGCATTGAAATAGATAAAGATCTTCACTTTGATGTCCATATCTCTCAAACCATTAAAAAAATAAATAAAAAATTAGGAACCCTATATAAACACAAACACTTCCTAACACACCAAGTATGGGTCACCCTAGCCCAAACCCACCTTCTGTCTACCCTAATGTGTGCATCTCCAATCCTAACCCACATTAGGAAAACAGACATGAACAAACTAGAGTCATGTTACAATAAGATTGCTAAATTCGCCAATAACTCTGCTTTTAGACGCCATCATTGCCTTGTTCTAAAAGAACTACAGTGGTTAGAACTTCCTCATTTAATTAGTTACCACCGACTAGCACTCACCTATAACATCCTAAAGAATCCCCACAAGACTCCAGCCCTGAACCAACTACTGAACCAATACTCAGCAAACCGTCCACTCCGCTCATCCAACAAAACCCTTTTGTGTATAACTCATGCCAACAACACTGCAGGAAAAGCTCTTTTCTCTCATACCACAGCAAAAATGTGGAATAACCTCCCCCAGAATATTTCCTCAGCACCATCTATCTCACTCTTCAAAAAAATCACTCAAATCACACCTCTTGCATTCCTGGCTCTGTCCTTGCATCACATAAATGCTTTCCTGGTCTCCTCAAATACTTCCTACCTTCCTCTATATTCTGCTTACTGTCTCTATATTACAGTACTAAGAATGCCTCAAAACTGCCATACAGGGCCTTCCTCTGGTCACACTTAAACTTGCTTAGCACAAAATATTGTCTATTTATACTGTCTTATGTGATGTCTCTGATGACTGTATTGTTATGATAGAGTCCTTTTGTTAGCTGAAACAAACCACTGTAATCGTGTTCTTCTTGTATGAAATATCTTGTATTGTAAAAAATCCCACTGTACATATTGTTTAATAGTGGAGCTTTTCTCCCTGGGACTCCGCTGTAAATGGACCTCGTTCCAGTTGGACTTTCCCGGTCAACAAATGTAAAATAAATAAATAAATAAAATAAATATTTATGTATACACGCAGGCCAATAAGGGAGGCAACTGGGTCATTATGACAAAAGAAAAATACATCCAAATGGCCCAGGCTTTCTTGTTGAATGAAAATGTGTATGAAAAACTACCTGTTTGTCCCTTAGATAGTTTTAATGGTGATCTTTTGGATTTGTTGGAGCGAGTCGAAAGATTAGGGTTCTTTTCCCCCCAGGATGTGAAGAAATTATTTGTGAAACATCCAAAGCATGCCAAGTTTTTTGTAATCCCAAAGATACATAAGGATTTAGTGAACCCACCTGGCAGACCTATTGTGTCTGGGGTGGGTGCATATTTGCAAAATCTTGGGATTTTCTTGGATGGACATTTGAAGAGTTACATGCTGAAGGTTCCCTCACATATTAGAAATAGTAAAGATTTTTCAGATATAGTGGGTGGCATGCCATGGCTAGAAGATTATTATTAAGCATGCATTGAGGTTAAATCATTATATACTTGCATTAGTATTAAATGGGGAATTGAGGCATGCGCGAAAATAATGGGGGAGGGCCCAAAAACTTTCTTTGTCCTGCAGTTGTTAGAATTTGTGTTGACTCACAATTTTTTTGTGTTTGAAAATCAATACTATTTGCAGAAGTCAGGTACAGCTATGGGGGCGGTGTTTGCACCCTCATATGTGATCATCTTTATGGGTTTTTTGAAAATAGATATTTTTATTGCACTGATTTTTTCAAGCACCATGTGGTGATTTTTAAACGTTACATTGATGATTTGGTATTCATTTGTCAAGATGAGGAAAATGAATTTTGTAAGTTTGTAGATAAGTTGTATCATAATGAATTTGGTCTGGAGTTTACGTATACAACACATAGAAGAATCATGCAATTTCTGGATGTGGAATGTTTTGTGGATGATAATAGGGTTTCTTATAAACCCTTTACCAAAGCAACTGCAGTGAATAATTTTCTAAGTGCAGACAGTATGCATCCCACTCATCTGTCGAAGTCACTTCCCTATGGAGAATTCAATTGTATTAGCAATAATACATTTGATAAATTGCAGATAAAAAGAGGATTTGTTATAGTAAGAGAAACGTTGTTGGAAAGAGGGTATTCCTTGACATTTTTGGATGAGTCTGAAAAGAAAGCCACTGGCAGTATGCAGATGAAAGGTCCACTTACATCTGGGAGGAAAACAGGGATGAGAGTAGGGACCTGGGAGCTGAGGAAAGTAGTGGAAGACATATTTTTTGTTAATAAATATTCTGACTTTTCTTCTGTTATCCAAGAGTTGGTTAGTCATTTTTTGGCCCTTGGTTAAGCAGGATAGTGAAGTGGGACATTTTTTTCCTGATAAGGTTACTTTCTCCTTCAGTAAATTTGAGCATACAGGATCATGCAAGGGTACTTTTCCTTGCAGTAAATGTAAGGTATGCAGCAAAGTAAAAAATCTAAATGGAGAAAGAATTAATGGTCAAATGCATAGGTCCCGTGGCCATTTCAGCTGTAATACTTCTGGGGCTGTATATATCTTGGGATGTGATTGTGAACCATCTTTGTGGTATATTGGCCAGACCAAAAGACGAGTTAAAAGAAGAATAATGGAACATATGGGGGACATAAGGAATGCCAGAATGGACAGCCCAATAGCCCTACATTTTCACAAAGAACACGGGGGGTTAATGGATAGTTTAGTTTTTAGTGTATTAGTGATAAAAAACACACAATGGAAAACGGAGAGAGACCATACTTGTAAAACACTATGTTCCCCATTGTACAGAGCCCAATTAAGGCAGTCCCACAAGCGTTGATGTACATAGTAAATAGTGTCAAGCAGACTCTTCAGTCGAAAAAGTAACAAACACCAAGTTTATTAACAAAAAGCAGTGGTTCCACTTAATTGGGCTCTGTACAACGGGGAACATAGTTTTTTAGTGTATTAGTGAAAGGGTTTGAGAAACAGGGTTTTGATTTGATGAGGGCCTTGTTAAGAATGGAGACCAGATATATCATCAGTTTTAATACCCTGTGGCCTAATGGTTTGAATATGGAATTGGATCTGAAAGTGTGATTGTGTTTCAGATGACTGTGCTTTTGGTTGCATAATAGTGTCAGTTTATGTTTTTACACTGACTTACTATGAAATGTTTTGCATGTTTTGAGAAGAGAAATTGGATTCATAAAATATTTGCATTTTTCTATGAAAGGTTTTATAATGTATTAGATTTTTGTTTTTCTAAGATATTTTTGTAAAATGAATTTTGAATTAATTGATGGATAAATTAAGAAGACTTGTCTTTTGTTAAATTCTCCAAGAGAGATGAATGTTTTTAATTGTAAAATATGTTAATTGGATAATTGAGAGTCTTATATAATATGGTGTCCAAGATGGTGAATTTATTCCTTGGAAGTCTTGTGTAAGCTGAGGTACCAGAATCATCAGCAAAGCGTGGATATCTGTGCCAGTGTCTCTGGTTGTTTTTTTTTTTTTTTTTTTTTTTATTTTACACTAGATTCACTTCCAAATTAAGACCCCTCTGTGAAAGTGTCCTATAATTTAAAATGAACTTACTCTCTAACTCTAACAACTTTCTAAGTACATCACCCCTCCTCTAAGCTACAGGCTGAGCCAGGACATAATAGAAAACGCTTGAAATATTACCATTATGCATGCTCAAAAAATGTTCGGCAACAGGACTTTTTAAATTACCATTACGTACATCCCTAAGATGTTCTAAAATCCTAATTTTTACAGCTTTTTTGGTCTGCCATACATGCCATTTAGTTTCAGCACAGTCACAACCAATGACATAAACTACAGTACATGAGTAACAGCAAAACTATATACACATTTTCTACCATTAATACGACCTCCCATAATAGTCTTGACATGGGCACAAACTTTACAATGGCCACAAGTTTTTTGGAATGTATTTAAGAATTAAATGTAATTGGATGATTGATGTTTTTTTGGAATGTAGTTAAGACAGTTACATTTTGTATTATTTGTCCGTTGAAGGCAAGTGGCAGAGGTACCAGATCTATAAAGTAAAAGGATACCTATCAGCTCTACCTTGTTTTTGGTATATTTTTGGATTCATAGCAGTTATTCATGTTTTTAGGATTGTGTACAAACCCTAGGACAGATCAAGATAGGCAGTATGCACTGTGTTAACTTCATGCAGACCTATCACACAGAAACAATGGGCTGTGACAACATCACAGATCACCTATAGCATGACTCAAAACATACACCTACCTGACATGGTGTGATCTACACCTACACTTCAGCACACCCTCCAGATGGTCTATGGTCAAATTTTGTATTATTTGTCTGTTGAAGGCAAGTAGCAGAGGTACCAGATCTATAAAGTAAAAGGATACCTATCAGCTCTACCTTGTTTTTGGTGTATTTTTGGATTCATAGCAGTTATTCATGTTTTTAGGATTGTGTACAAACCCTAGGGCAGATCAAGATAGGCAGTATGCACTGTGATAACTTCATGCAGACCTATCACACAGAAACAATGGGCTGTGACAATATTACAGATCACCTATAGCATGACTCAAAACATACACCTACCTGGCACGATGTGATCTACACTTCAACACACCCTCCAGATGGTCTATGTTTCCGTAGAAGGGTGTACATCAACATGCATCCATCTGAGTGGGCTAGGGACAGCACCTGCTGCATGCATGTACAGACACATCCTAAATCTCCTGATCTGCAACGTAGACCAACATGTCATCGTGGACCTTCTCTAAATGAACAATAGTAATATCCTAGCTGTGTGCAACAGACATGTGTGAGTTTTTGATGCTACATCTATGTCTGTTACATCAGTCAGATGTCCTCAAAGAGCATCATCCTGTGAAACTTGAAGAGGCCAAGGCAGTCGACAGGAGTCTACACAGAAGTATTAACACCACAGTAACAGATGTGGCCATCAACACCTATATCACCAGGGAGGTAGAACAGTGGATCACATACATGGCATCTAAATATGTAGAAATGTTTGATGTGACCTATATCTTGTGTCCAGTGATCAAGTGTATACATCAAGGCTGCTAGGCTCTTTCCTTCCATGTTTGAAATGACAGACATCAAGAATGTCATACAAATCCTATATACCAACAGCTGTCTGGAGGACTACAGATTGTGGATAATCATTGACTCCAACTATGATATTGGTATAATACTGCCAGTATTAACACACATCAAAGATTGCTGACACTGCCATGACAACACATGAGATGAAAAAAGAAACATGTAGTGATTTGTTTCTTTATACAAACAAATGCACAGACCAAAGATCATGAATATGTCACACCCTATCAACAGACCAGTTGTTATGTGGTCTGTGTCCTAGAATTATATGTTATGTGGAATGTCCACCAACGTGTCCACAGTGGTGAGTTCCCCCTTGTATGTAACTGAGTATGTGCAAGCTATCCACATGTTAGGCTGTAATACCTTCATTGTTCACAGCCTTCACCATACCAATGCCTGAGTAAAATACACCCTTCTTCATGTCCCTCCATACACATCTTCCAATGATGTGTAACTGAAGTATACCACCTCTGTAACTGTGAGCAGTCACACACTTATTTGTGCATACCTAGGTATTAGTTTTGTTCCATAAACATTACTGTCTGATAGCATGGAACCCCCATCAAGGTGTAATACCACATGCTTGTTTGATATCTTTTTCAATGATGCACTCATGACTTACATAGTTGTTTGATGACATTGATGGCATGGTTTGCATTTGTGACAGTGCTAATTGTGCTATATGTATCTCTGTTATGCCAGTCAACTAGCCTGTAGTGATTATATTGTCAAGTGTGTCCTCACACCTCCTCCATACGTTAGAGTCAGGAGAGTGTGCTTGATTATACTCCTAGATTGCTGACATATCCTAATAGTTCTATAAGTGTGCTGGTGCAGAACCATTTATGCTCACTCAGAAACACAATTGTTGTGTCAGAGTCATAGGTATTACTGGTGGTATTATTCTGATATTGTCCATGATTGCGCATGATGGTTTTACTGTTGACCATGACCCTGTATCTGTGCCCTGCTTGTTGGAAGCCTCTGCTGACAATACAGGTATACTCAGGCAAATCAGTTTGCACAGCTTCACAATAGGCACCCAACCACAACTGTATTTAACATCCATGCCACTGTGCCATGTGGATATATGATTAGTGTTCCTGTTGCAGCAATCTTCCTTTTACATTTCCTCATGTGTGGTACACTACAATGTTTCACCTGTCCTCCTTACTGGTGTTCATCCTTAAACTTCATCTGTGTGGTCTTATTCAATAAATACCCTTCCTTTGACTGTTTCTTATAAACGGCAGTCCATGTATCCTTACAGATCATTGACACAACTTATACAGACTTCCTGGAATGGGATACCAGAATGCTCAGCACTACATACACTGTTCTATCAAGTCCCTGCAACAGAATACATTAATATATGAACAACTCTGGTGGTCCTAGTGGCATTCCATGCAATCCCACTACCCCAGTATGCTGAAGTGTACACCTATACTGTCTTGTCCTGTCACCACAGCATAATACATTAATATATAAAAAACCCTAGTGGTCCTTGTGGCATTTTATGCAATCCTGCTAGCCCAGTATGGTGGAGTGCACACATGCAATGTCCTTTCCTCTCCTGCAACAGAATACATTAATATATGAAAAACTCTGGTGGTCTTTGTGTCATTCCATGCAATCCCACTAGCCCAGCATGCTGGAGTATACACATATACTCTCCTATCCTGTCCCCAGAACAGAATACATTAATATATGAAAATTCCTTGTGGTCTGTGTGGCATTCTGTGCAAACCCACTAGCCCAGCTTGCTACACTGCAACCATGTTTGCTATCTATGTTGATTTACACAGTTTCCTGGCTGCCATGAAATCCTGCTTGCCTATGTTTGAAGTTGAGCAGCATGAATATTCATCAAGCACTGCTGCTCACCGCACAAACACATAAAGTCTGTGTAGTCTTCACGCAAAGCCTACATGGACTTTATTGAAACCCAGGGGTTATATATACCACAGACATCAAGAAGCCTCTCATGGAAATTTCATATTAGTATTGAAATGGATGCTTGATATAGAATGGAACATGTGTAAATGCTCAAAGAGTTGGGCAGGTTGGGTTGGAAGTCTGTGACTTGAAACATTACCATTATATTCAGTCAAATGTTTACATGAGTCAGATAATGACAGGGTAATCAGAAGCAAAGGAAAGGTCATTTAAGGGAAGAGTAAATCAGAAATGTGAAAATACATGGATGGTGCAGTTTTGGTAAGAGTAATCAGAAACAAAGGAAAGGTCATTAAAGGGAAGAGTAAATCAGAAATGTGAAAACAAATAGCATAGTTTTTGGATTCAGATGCAGATGGTATTGGAGAATATTCCCACCACTATTTCAGAACAAATTAGTAAGAAGGAATAAAATAGTGTGGAATTGTATTTCTTAGAGATTAAAAGTGTTAGTGTTGTCAGAATTTTTTTTTTTTATTGGTGAGTACAGTTATTACGGAGATTCAAAAAACCTACATGACAGTTTTTTACTGTGTACAGGTAGCAGCACTATACACACATGGGTGCAGACACTTTTATATTCAGTAAGCACTGTGTAGCGGCATGCACCCCTGCACAAACAAGGTAAACATGGTGTCATGCTAATTACAGCATAAGCAGTGGAATTGCGTGCTAATCAGCCAATCCAACACAGTTGAGCTATTCAACAAGCTATAAAGCATCCATGTAGACACCATGCTGGTTTTGCCTGAGAATTCCCAAACTTTTGGAATGCAGCCACAGAAAGGAGTATACACGGAAAGAATGTTAGGGGCTGCTGCTGCTTTAATTCATTTGTGTGTGCTACAGGCTGAAGCCAATGCTGCTGCTGCTGCTAATAGGCCTAGGTTGAGAAGGAGAAGAGTTTTCAGGCCCCACTTGCCTTTGCACAACCTACATGATGTGGAACTTGTAGAATGCTAAATGGTGGACAGGAACACACTACAAGAGCTCTGTGCCCTCTGCTGTCTTCAACTCAGAGCCAGAGCCAGCTGAGGAGAACCCATCCCAGTGGAGACAAAGGTGTGTGTAGCACTTAGAATCTTAGCTATGGGTACCTTTCAGCGATAAACAGGGGACATCCTGGAGGTATCACAGGCATCAGCATTCAGGTTCTTCCACCATTTCCTGAATGCTATGCTCCAACATGCCAATGACCACATATATTTCCCTGTAGTTCTGAGGAGAGGGGACAGAAATATGTAGGAGTTCTACCATGTGGAACACTACCCTAAAGTACTGGGTGCCATAGATTGCACTCAGATAGAAATGAAGGCACCACCTGGGGAATAGGGTAGGGTCTATATAAACAGAAAGGGCTACCAATATATCAACTGCCAAGTTGTGTGTAATGCCAGGCGAATAATCTTGAATGTGTGTGCTGGCAACCCTGGCAGTTACCACGACTCACAGATCTGGCACACCTCCCATCTATACCAGATGTTTGCTAGGGGAGATATCCTACTGGGTTATTTGGTGGGGGATGCAGATTATGCACTATAACTGTGGCTGTTCACTCCCATAAGAAATCCTCACACACCCACAGAAGAATGCCACGATGAGGCAGACGCTCAAACCAAAAATATCATAGAGCATGTGTTTTGGCTACAGAAGTCACAGTTCTTGTGCTTTAATACATCTGGGGGTGCCAAGCAGTACAGTTCGTGGACATTTACAGAAATATTCACAGTATGTGCCATGCTACTCAACATAATCCTGAGGAAACAGCTGCAGCAGGATCAGCAAGTGGAAGGGACACACATCCCACCAATGCCACTGTCATCACAGCTACAGGCAGATGAGGAGTCAGAGGGGAAACCATCAGCTTCTGTGAGTGTAGGCAGAATATGCATACTCAGTATGCCCTAATGTTGGCTAAGAGACAATGCATACCACACCCACTCACTACCTATGGGCCTAAAACCTTCCTCCTACTCACATACATATAGTAACATTAATGCCAGGTAATTCAAACCACCTTTACCTCCCTATGTATTGGCTGTGTACTGCTTGCATCAGTCAGTCAGCCCTGAACTAAAACTGTGGCAACTGCTGCATTTACAAGATAAGTCTTGAACCTGCAGTGTATTGTTTAATAATATGAATGTGTAGCATATCCTTGTATTTCATTACTTGATGCAGTAAGCAAGTAAAAAATGGCAAATTTGTACAGAATATACCTTAACACGTTGCAGCAGAGATGTATTTGACTTATATGTGTCCATTACTAAGTAGCAGGTCTCAGACATCAAAATTTCACACAGTCATACCTCTCAAAATACTGATAATCACTGCATGTCCTGAGTTTAGCATGATACATTTGTACTGAAAAATCATTAAAGAGAGAAGTTAGAAAGTAACGATATATATTGCAGTTTCTGTCTTCATAACCCTCACAAAGTCATTTACTACAAAGTTGGGAGATATTGATGCTAACAGCAGCTTAACTTTCCAAGGCCAAAATATGATAAAGGTACAATTAGCAGTTCAGCACCACAAATGCAGCTATACTAAGCACTAAGTTAACTATGCACCCTGAACATCATATACAAAGTTTATGCATACCTGAATCCAAAAGATAGAAAACAGGGATATGGCACAGTTATCATAACTTGCACAGGGTGTTTTGTGTGTGTGTGTGTGTGTGTGTGTGTGTGTGTGTGTGTGTGTGTGTGTGTGTGTGTGTGTGTATGTGTGTGGGGAAAGCCTAGACTGACACAAAACGTTGGTGTGTGTTTAAGAAATAGAAGCAGGCAGACAGTTGGATACACTAACAAATGACCAGTGAAACAAAATGAGCAACTGTTGTGTGTATCTGTCTGTAGGGGTCCTCCAAGTGAAATTGGTGGATGAGTGGCTGCATGAACACAGCCAAGCACTGTGCTAGCTCCATGTCTTGGTATGTCGGACAGGTGTGAGCCATGCATGGTAGATGTAGCAGTTCACTATTGTCATCCCTGATGAAGAGACCTGGCTCTGCCAGGAGTTGCACTGGCACATCCATGCCAGTGGTCAGATGCAGTGCTGATACCTGAAAGTGACTGATGTCTGCTGGACGTGAAACCTTCACAGGAATGCCCAGGACCATGAAACAATGGTCTGCCACATTTGGGTGGGGACAGCATACTCACTGATGGAGCAGTGGAACTACTGCCACTCTCAAAGCATGATTGGGTATGGCCACATTGACTGACAGAAGATGATGTATCTGACCTATGCACACTTGGATGCCATTCCCCTCCCAGTAGACATTTCATCACAGACACTGCCCGTTACAACATGTCATTCATCTGATCAATTGAATCGGTAACATAGTGGACACAGTCTCGTAACATCTACAACACTGAACATTTGTCTGAAGCAGCTATGGGGCCATACCTGTGGCTACATGATGGCCCAAAACATACATTGAGTGGCACTGGAAGAGACACCTGTATCAGGTATAGGAGTGACAGCAGGTCCCCTCCAAGCACTCCTGTCGACCCTCCTGCATGGCACCTTGCACACATTTTGGCTATGGCCAGACTCAACAGGCACTGAAGTAGCTGTAGCCACACTTCCCTGATCAATAGCCTCACCTTCCACCTGTCCAATATCTGTGGCCTCACTGGAATGGGTAGGCATAAGTCTACTGGCTGTGTCCAATGGAGTTGCATGGGATGGCTGTATGTCAACCTCAGTGTCAGATTCAACTTCTGCACTCCCTGGCTGTGCCTCACTTTGGCCACCATCATCATCAGAGTTTGCTGATATACTGACATCAGGGGGCAGAGGGCCCACACTCCCACTGTAATGATCACCTCTGATGAAAAGCAACAAAAACATGAATACATTAATACATACACTACTTTAATGCAATACATGCTAACAAGGTAACATCTCTATCACTATTGCAGACAGAACACCAATTCACACAACAGGCCTAACATCAACAACACACACTAAAATATTGCTTTAAATTGATCAGCAGTGCTGACATAAAAATGATTGGCTTACCATCTGCATAAGAGATTCTCCTCTGTAATCCAGATGGTCCTGGAAGAAGCTAAGCAGGAGGTAAGAGCAACATCATCACAATTAACAGTAACACAGGGGAAATACTTTTACCCCTTTATATGTCCATTAACTATACTTTCAAAAAGAATGTGTTTGTCAACTCAAACCTAAGCAAATAACTGTAGAAATCTTTAATCCCCCCCAAAATAAATACATGTGGAGAAGTAACATATTGATTTCAATTGTTTTACTATACAACAGTATCCAGCTGTTGAGATACCAAAGCCTACCTGGAAGATCCTCCTGGGACTTGCTTGCTGTCACTGACATTGTTGCTCTCACATCCAGAACATGGTGTACTGCACTCTCCTATGAGCTGTCTGGATTCCTGATATTGGCAAGGAACTCTTCATTGGGTGCTAGTGGTAGTTCCCTAGCAGGCCATCGCCTTGTCTGGTCATGGCCAACTGCAGCTGGTCTCCCCATGCAGATGTGATCATGTCAGTGGCCTGTGGTGCACCTGCTCATATGTCCTGCCATAGCAACCCATGGCATTTAGATCAGCAACTATCAGTTGCCAAATTTTCATCCTGTGTACCATATCTTCGCGTCCCCTTTTCCAGCAGAAAAGCACTTGCCTGAAGACATCAACTATATCCTGGTCCTCAGCATCAGTGAAGCAGGTTCTCTGAGGACTGAGACACCTGGGTGGCATACTGCTAGGTGTCCTAAAAGAAAACAGAAGGATAATGCACATACGTATCACCTAAGTACTGAATACTTGATTCCAGGTAAAACTGATAAGGTACCCACTCAATATTACCCCCTGTAGAAATATACAGCAGTCTACAGATGTGAAATATGAAAAACAGGCAGGATGCAAACAAGAAAAGTAACAAGTACAACATATCCTTGTTTGTTCCATAACAGTAACTCACATTTGCTCCCCCCAAAAGTACAGGAAAATGACACATTTTGCTAACAAACCATCTTTGAAATGCTAAAAGTGTTATCAAATGAACTGCCCCTGTAACATTTGAACATATTTATCACACATCATTCCATTTTCCTCTATTGGCAGTCATGTACACCTCTGAAATGGCATTGCAAACATGCCCATGCCATCAGTACACTTGCAACTAATGCATACAGATAAAAGTGTAAAATCCTTTGCTTTAGATTTTTCTTAAATACTTTCCAGCATATGCAGTAGGTAGCTGACCTAATGGAAGCATACATCTGATGTAAATCTTCATTCATTCCTTACTGATAGGACTTCAGTTCCATCCTCAGAATGGACACGGCCAGTACCAAGCTCATGCCAGCCAACAACTCTCACTTAAGTCCTACCCAAAACCCCCCTCTCATAGTCTCTTCAGATCTCATTTGCCGTGTTCCTTGTCAGACATGCCAAGCCTTTCTCTCAAGCTAAGTGTAGCATTGTTTGCGTTTTTGTCTAGTTTTATTGACTAATTACCTTCCCTTAGTCATTTTTTCTTCTAAGGTTATCTTTTGTCCTTAAACCCTACCCTCTACCTTGGTAGTTCTTTCGTACCATCGTTGGTACTAATCCTTCTTCCCTACCTTGGTAGGCCCTTCCTTTACCTTTTGGTATTTCTCAGTACACATAGCCCACAAGCTCATTGTGCCACTCAACCACGACCTATAAGGCATAACAACGTACCCAACACTCTAGTCATAGGTGACTCTATAGTCAGGCACACTGATGTTCCACTCACCAGGCTAAACAAGGAGAAAGTTACTGTCAGCTGCCTGTCGGGTGCCAGGATTCACCACATAACACACGCACTCAGGTCACTCCACAACAAGTAGAAATATGACTCTGTCATTGTCCATGTTGGTGTGAATGAACTAAGATGTACCTCCCTGGACTACATGAAAAGAAACATGGAGAAGCTCTCCAATCATGTAGCCCAGGCAGGTATGACCCTAGCCCTCAGTAGCATCCTGCCATCACCCAGAATGATGCCACAGAACAAGGCCAAAATGATTGACTTCAACAATTGGCTAAGGTTCTGGTGTCATTCTAAGGGGATACTTATCTGTCTGCCTGGTATGACATGATCGACAGACCACGATGCTTTGCCAGAGATGGCCTGCTCCTGTCACCCTTGGAATTCCGGATACTGGCTAAGGCTCTTGCCATCCCTATAGTGCCTTTTTTAGGCAAGGTTCTAATGACAAATTCACCACCGTAACAGGTACAAGCAAGCAAAATCTGAGGGTAATGCTACTCAATGCTAGAAGTCTAAACCTCAAAATGCATTCACTCGAGGTACTCCTTAAAATGGAGAACGTCGACATCTGTGCAGTGACAGAGACCTGGGTCAAGGCGCCAGAGAGCACCCCTGCATTACCAGGCTATAATTCATACCACACCTTTCAGCCACCTAACCTGGACAGAAACACTAAAGGCGGAGGCGTGTCCATATTCATTAAGGATATCCATATCTCCAGGCTAGTTGCTCAGCATAATGCATCCGAGATTATCCAAGTGCAGCTAACTCTGGGCAAGACCACAATCTAAATTGCAACTTGCTACAGATCCCCCACCATGCCCCAGGATTCCCACTCCTCATTTCTTGATACACTGGAAAATATTAGGGTACAACCCAACACCCTAATAATAGGTGATTTCAACTACCCCACCATTAAGTGGGAAAACTACTCATGTACCAACTCTTTTGTTCACCGTTTTCTGGAATTCATAAATTACAATGCCTTGGATCAACTTATTCACACCCCCACCAGGGGCAGCAATATCCTAGACCTGGTCATCACCAACATGGGCCACCAGTGTTCCACACCAGAGGTCAATTCCTCATTGGTCAGATCCGACCACAAGCTAATCACCCTAGACATCCACATCCTGCCCCCACCCTCCATTAGGGAAACCATCGTAAAAAATTTCTCCAAAGCCAAATTCACTCTTCTTAAGACAGAAGTAGAAAACTTCACAACATTCATGCAGATGGAGAATAAAGGTACGACTGCTGAATCCTACAAAAATACACTTTATAAGCACTTACACGAGTGCATGGATCATGCTATCCCTAACAGAACCAAGATGCTATCCTTCAAAAAAAGAAAGACAATCTGGTGGTCCCCTGCCATAAACAAACTCTACAACAGAAGAAAGAAACTGTTGCAAAAAGGAGTAAAATCCCATGATTGGAGGAACTCCCTGGTCAGCCTCAGTAAGAAGCTTAGATCCCTCATAAAATCCCCCAAAGCTAGTTATGAAAGCAAAATCGGCACTGATTCTAAAGACAACCACAAAGTATTCTATAGGTATGTTAAGAATCTCAATGGCAACACTCAGATCTACTCTGAGTTACAGCACAATGGCACTAAATATACAGAACCAACTGATATTGCCAACATCCAGGCAGATAGGTTCAGTGCTAACGTTACCCCCCTCTCACCCCCTAAAGGGCCCATCTCTATACTGGAAGAATGCAAAGATCCTATAATCATGACTGCACTGGTAAATAACACACTCTCCAAAGCCAAGAACACAGCATCCATGGAACCTGACAACATCCCAGGCTGTGTTTTACATGAACTACAGAATGATCTGGCACCCCACCTAAGCACCATGTTCAATCATAGCCTCACATTAGGCTTTGTGCCCACTGAATAGTTCACAGCAATGATTATCCCACTCCACAAAGAGGGAGCCACCACAGACCCTGGTAACTACCTCCCAATTAGCCTGATGAGCCTGGTCTGCAAGGCTATGGAATGTATCATCATGGAACTAATAAACAAAGACATTGGCAATCTCCAAACTCTGGACTCCACCAAGTTCGGGTTTGTAAAAGGCAGATCATGTCTCCTAAACCTGATAGACTTCTTTGAAGCAGTCACCAAAGCCATAGATGAGGGTAAGGTGGTTCACACAGCCTATCTAGATCTCGCCAAGGCTTTTGACACCATCCCCCACTCTGGAATTATAGATAAACTCACTAAACTAGGTATAAATCTCTATGTCACAAGATGGGTTGCCAACTGGCTCACTGACAGAACCCACACTGTGAAAGTAGCAGACTCCAAATCCGACTGCAGACCAGTGACAAGTGGAGTAATACAGGGTTCAGTCCTGGGTCCTCTCCTGTTTGGTATCTACTTGTCTGAAGTACAGGCTAACACAGAAGGTTTTTGGCTAATGAAGTTGGCAGATAACTGCAAATTAGGAGCCATAATAGAAACTCCTAATGATGTGGACTTCCTACAAAAGGGCCTCACTGAGACAGATGCCTGGTGTCAAAGCCATGGCCTCAAGCTCAATGCCAAAAAGTACATTGTCATCTCCTTTGGTAAAAACTCTGTACCCATGAGTTACCACATAGGTGGTAGTCTACTTAACACCGAAGTGCGATAAGAGACGTGGGGACACAGGTGGACAGTAGTCTCTTCTTTGATAATCACATCCCCACAGTAGTCAGGAAATCCTTCTACATGGCACACCTCATCACAAAATGTTTCTCATCCAGGAAAAAGGAGATCATCGTTCCCCTCTACTCATCACTCATTAGACCCATTATAGAGTACAATAACCCTTTTGGTATGTACCTCACAAGATATCTACACAACTGGAAAGGCCACAGAAATACCTCACAAAGAGGATTACCAGCCTCAAACAGATGCCCTATGCAGACTGTCTAAAAAAACTCCAACTTTAGTCTGTCACATATCGCTTACTCAGAGGCAATCTCTGCCTAACATACAAAGCTATGTCAAACCCAGAGCTGTTGGACATGCTCCACTTAAAGAAATCCCAATCCCTCCGAGCTACACACTCTAGGGACCTAAACCTTGTCACCACAATAAACAGAACATGCTGGAGGGATAGATTCCTGTCCCAGAGACTTCCCATACTCTGGAACAAACTACCTATCTATATCAAACAAAGCTCCTCATTAGCACTCTTCAAGAAACATCTTGATGATTGGATGGGAAATAGGAAATTCACCCCGGGGATCACCTCTGTGGCTCTGCTCGACAGGTGCACAGGAATATAACTTTCTTGGGTGGCAAAAGCCAGGGTACCTTTTTGGCTAGGCTTTTATAGGCCCTACAGCCAATAGCCTAGTACCAACCTATAAATCTATAAATCTACACTGGTACTCCTTCCTAGCTATCTGTAAAAAAAAAAAAAAAAAAACGCTATCCGTCCTTACTATAACTTCTCGTTGTTGTTTTAGTAGCTATAGTTTTGCTTTTAGGATTATAGTACTAGTGTGTTGTTTTGTCATAATTTTGGATAAGGCTAAGCTTAGGTTCAAGCAGTGTGATAAGTGTGGGTGCAAGATGCCCAACTCAGACGTTAATGCCCGGTGCGTTTATTGTGTAGGCTTTGACCACATTAATGTATCTTGTGATATTTGTTCTAGCTTCAGCAACCATATGTTGGCTGAAAGTAAGAACAAGCTTATTCTGAAGGGTATGCTGAAAAAACCCTTCTTAGAAGCTCTTTCAACCTTGGAACCAAGACGACTCCAAACTTATCCCGGGCCATTGGTGCAGACAGCTTCAGCACCAGGGTCCCTGTCTTCTCCCTCAGTGCTGACGTTGATCATGAGACAGGCTCCTACCACTGTATCAGCATCGGCACCATCCCCGGCCATGGTACCGATGTCTTACACGGCTTCACCTATAATGACACCTGCGGTTCCAAAGATTGAGCACCTTGCTAGAACCAGGTACTGTCCTTCATATGACACCTTTTTGGGACAACAAATTAGTCTATTTATTGATAGACTGGAATCTCCATCGACAGCTTGCTTCAGATCCACCAGGAGTCTTTCGGAACAAGATGTAGTGAAAGTTGAGGACGAGCTTTTGGTAGCTAGAGGATTACCGACCCCGACTAGGTCTTCCCTTCCTCTTGGGATGGAAGATTTAATTGCATATTTACCTGTCTATCCTTGCCCAACCTCCTCTCAGGTTTCGGAGACTTCGGTTCCAATGTCCATCCTGGTGCATTCTGTCTCGGCTCCAACAGCGGATGCTTCCCTGATGCACTGATAACTCTTGGTGCCATGGCTTCTTTGGAACTGGTACACCCTCAAAGCAGTGATTGGGCTGTCGGCACCATGACATGAAGTTCAGCACCAATTTTTTTCTGTGGCGCCGTCTATGGTCACGGCTCTCCTGGCAGCTACTGGTCCTCTAAGAGCTCCTCACCTGGAGGAGGGTTCCTTGGGGTGGGGTGTGACCCGGGTTCCGAGGTTGTCCTTCTTGGTTCTGGGCTCCCATCCTTTCTAGGGTGAGCCTGCTTTCCTGGTGATGGAGATGGTCCTCGCTTCAACAAGCTTGCAGTTGGCAGCATTGGCATCAGAACCAGAACCCCTCTCTAGCATGCAGCTGTCCCAACCCTTAAATCTGGGATCTCAAGCATGGGATCTGCAAGACCTTCCCTTGAAGGGAACCCTTTCTCCAGAGTCCTCCTCAGAAGACCCCACTGGGGAGCCACCCGGAAGAAATTTTCCCCTGAGGAATCCATTGCAGAAGACACTGATTAAGATGAGGAAGAAGGGTACTCATGGTCTCCCCCAGAAGACATCTCATTTGGAGACAATCTCGAGATCCTCAAGCAGAGGGGAGACTGGAAACCCTCCAACCCTTCTTCAGAGGATTTGGTGTTCTTGCAGTGTTTCTGTGCTCAACCATCTACTTCCTGGGTGAACTCACCTGCAGATGAGCTCATTAGGCTTATTGTACAGCATGTCTGGAGAGCCCCAGACAACATAGAACCTGCCCCTGAAGGCCAGATAAAATTTTGTCCACAGCTGAAGACCAACCCAACTGGTCCAAACAGCTGGTAGTAGATTCCATGGTCGTGGTGGCGGTCACCAAAAGGGAACTGGAAGAAGACATTTCCACTGTTCATCCCCCGGACAGGGAGTCTCAGGCCTTAGACAGACTGGGGAAGCAGACCTATGCATCAGCGACCTTTGCCATTTGGATGCTGGATTACCTGGCACACTTTACTCACCTCCAAAGAGACCTAATTTCAGAAATGTCTGCCTCTTTGGCGGGGGGTACTGCCTAAGGAAGTGTGTGATACTGTTGCCTCCCAGCTAGCTACCCTAGAATTCATCTTGAATTCCTCAATATGCTTGATTTCTCACACTGCCAAGGAGGCAGCTCAAACAGCAGCACTGGGCACCGTCATGAGACAGCATGCTTGGATGCATTTGTGTGATTTCACACACCCTTTCAAATCTTCCTTTGTCAATGTGCCTATTGACAAATCTTCCCTCTTTGGTCCCAAAGTAAAAGACACACTATCATGAAGTGAGAAAGACAGAAAGACCTTGTCTGCCATGGGCATGTGTTTTTCCACTCCCCAGATATCCTGCTCCAGGAATCAGAGGGTAGGAAATTTGTGGTTCAAGAAGTCCCAAGGATCTTTTTGTGACACTCATGATGAGCAATCCCCCTGCGGCAGAGGGGGCAACTCATCCAGAAGACATCCCTATTGGGGCAGAGGAGGTCCATGTAACCAGGGCGCTAGGGCTTCTTTCTCTGACCGACCCTTCCAGAGCTCCTGAACAGTGGCCCGATTGCTTTCCTCTGGAAGCAGTCGGGGGATGGTTCTCTCTGCACCTACAAGCCTGACAACTCATAATAATGGATACATGGGTGCAGAGAATAATATTCAGAAGCTATCATATCCCATTCAATCTCACTCCCAGACCCATAAAATGAATCCCCAATGTTCCACCTGGTCAGAGGAAGGCTGCCTTAGAAATCAAAAAGCTGATAAGGAAAAGAGTCATCCAACTAGTCCCATCAGACCAAATAGGATCCAGGTTTTACTCAAGGTTCTTTTAGTTCCAAAAAAGACTGGGGACTCAAAACCAATCCTGGATCTCAGCCTATAAAAGAAATTCATCAAACCTCAAAAATTTTGGATGATCATGGTACAGTCCATTCTCCCCTTTCTGGGGAAGGACAATTGTATATGCTCTATGTACCTCCAGGATGCATATTACCACATAAATATGGACAAATGCTCCTGGAGATTTCTTTGCTTTCAGCTGGGAGCCAATCACTACCAGTTCATGGTACTGCCCTTTGGTCTCTCGACTGCCCCAGATTGTTCACCAAATGTATGGCAGTCATAGTAGCTCCTCCACAACCAAGAATCTTCACCTTCACAATTTTTCTTATACTCAAGGCCTTGCTCTTCGCCTAGGTATCACAATCAATATGGGAAAGTCAAACATGTCTCCAACAAGAACACTGGAATTCATTGGTGTGATCTTTGACACAACATCCTGTCAAGCATCCTTTCCTCCTCACAGGCTTTCAAAAATAAGAAATCAGATCCAAGTTCTCCTCTCACAGACCTTTGTACCAGCATGCCTAGTATTACAGCTATTAAGCTCTATGGCAGCAACCATTACCTTAGTACCCCTGCTGAGATTGCAAATGAGACTACTTCAGTGGCTCCTCTCATCACAATGGTCACTCCTAACCCACCCACTCGACCACATGATATGCTTTACAAGCCTTTGCAAACAAGAAATGCTATGATGGATGAAGTCAGAAACAAATCTTTAGTGTAGATGATTCTGTATTCCCCAGCCTAAGGCCACGGTGACCATGGACCCTTCCCTGTTAGGGTGGGGAGGGGGGCATTTCCAGGAAAAGACGGTCCAAGGCACTTGGTTCCCCATAGAGGCCAATTTGCACATAAATGTCCTGAAATTGAGGGCAGTTCTCTTAGCACTGGAAGAGTTCTACCCATCCCTTCCTTCCAGGACTATTGCAATACAATCAGACAACATGTCTGTTGTCTGGTACATCAACAAACAAGGCAGAACTAGATATTACCCCCTATGTTGGGAAGCCATGAGAATATGGCATTGTGGGATGGCTTTCAACCACTTTCTCATAACAAAATATACATTCCCAGGAGCTCCAATCTTATTTCAGACAATCTGAGCAGGAACATTTTGATGCCTCACGAGTGGTCTCTTGACCCAGTAATAGCAGCTCAAATCTTCCACCACTGGGGCAGGCCTTGCTGCGACCTGTTTGCTTCACTGCTAAACAACAAATTCAGAAGCTACTTTGCCCTGATCCCCCCTCAGGAGGAGTCACTGAGGGATGCTCTGATGCATGATTGGCCCAGGGGTCTAATGTATGCCTTTCCCGCATTTCCCCTCATCCCAAAATTTCTACAGAAAGCTAAAAGGTTAAGAAGCAAAGTGATCCTCATTGCCCCTTATTGGCCCTGTCAAGTCTGGTTCCGATTCCTATGGCCTCACCTGATTCACAGCCTGTGGATCCTGGATCAATCTCAAGGACTGCTGTCTTATCCTCAGGGACTGATTCACCCCAGTCTCCACAGCTTCAAGCACACAGCTTGGTTTCTCCACTTTCAATGATTGCCAGGGTACCTAATATTTCATCCCCTGTTTGTGAGATCCTTCTGGCTTCACTCAAACCATCCACCCGAAAAATTGATTTCAGTAAGTGGACCAGGTTCTCTAGATGGGCCAAAGAACAAAACATGGATCCCTTCTCTTTGCCTTTTCAGAAGATCCTACAATATCTCACTATCCTGTTACATGCAGGAGCTTCAGCATCAATGATTACAGTACATTTAGCAGATATTGCAAATTTTCACAGTGGAGTTGACAATTTATCTGTTATGTCACACCGACTGTGCAAAACCTTCATGAAAGGAATATTACATAATAAACTTCCTGTCAAACGTCCTATAGAGCCATGGGACTTGACATTGGTGCTTCAGTCATTAACAAGTCCTCCTTTCAAGCCTTCTAACTCATATGATATAAAAGTTATGTCTTGGAAAACCATACTTCTAGTAGCCCTTACCTCAGTAAGAAGAGTATCCGAGTTGCAGGCTTTGAGTGTCAAGAGACTGCACTTGATTTTCCACAGGGAAAGAGTTTCTCTACGTACTAATCCCTCCTTTTTGCCCAATGTCATTTCTGTTTTTTCCATCAACCAATCTATTGACCTACTGGTTTTCTTTTCCCACCATTCAAATAGAGGGGAGTACATTCTGCATACCCTTGATGTTCATAGGCAACTTTATTTCTACTTGGACAGAACTAAATCTTTCAGGAAAATGGATCGTTTGTAGCTTTTGCAGGACCCAGAATGGGTAAGCCTGTTTCCAAAATGACCTTATCTTCTTGGCTCAAAAACGCCATTACTTTTATCTACCAACAAAACCAAGTGTTCTTGCCTTCCAAAATAAAGGCTCACTCTACTAGATTGATAGCTACCTCAGTGGCATTTCATTCTAGAGCCTCTATGGATGATATCTGCACAGCAGCCACTTGTGCAAGACTTCATACCTTTATCACTCATTATAAATTGGATTTGGCCTCCAGGGGAAGAGCATTTTTTGGTTCTATGGTGCTCAGGAATGTCCCTCCTTAGGGCCATCCAAGACTCAAGTATGTGGGGCTCGGTCCTATCAGTAAGGAATGAATGAAAATTTATAACATCAGATAAAGAAGTTATGTCCTACCATAACGTTCCATCTGTGTTGTAGATCTTCATTCATTCATTACTTCCTGCCCTACTTTCCTCTGCCTGGACTCCTGGTGGACTTTAGGATCTCCTTATTAGTTAGGGCATCTGCTCAGATAGAGCCTCCTACTACCACTGTCAATCTTTTTATACTATAAGGGTGGGCAAACTCGATCTGAAGAGACTATGAGAGGGGTATTGTAGGTAGGACTTAGCTGAGAGTTTTTGGCTGGTGCAAGCTTGGTACCAGCTGTGTCGGTTCTGAGGATGGAACCAAAGTCCTATCAGTTATGAATGAATGTAGATCTACAACACAGATGGAACGTCATGGTAAGACATAACTTCTTTTTTCTGAAGTTCGGTATTCCTCTGCATCCTGAAGAAATAGCATTATGTGCAGTCTTCCCAACATAAACAAGTCTACTCACCATCAGTTTGCCTAGCTAATTTGTTGCCTTTTAATATGGTATAGATTCAGGGCTGTTAGGCTGATGAAGATGCAAATGAGGTATGAACTCATTAGAAATGCTGAATTCCAAAAAAAACTGGATCCATGTAGGAGATGTAAACAGTACAGACGCTCCCTCAGTGTTTGCTTTTAATGGATTGAAGCTGTGAATGCTTAGTGGTTGAAAGAAGGAAAACTCAACAGCACTGCAGGCTCCCTTACTTCCACTGGGTGTGTCAGGTAAGATTTACAAAGTGTTAGATGCAAGGTTGGAAATGTAAGCAGTACACAAGTCACAAGTTGTGTTCCTTAACATCCATCCTGCCCTTCATCTGTTGGCAACTGCATATGATATTATTTCCACTGAATATCCTCACACTTTTTTAAGGCCAATGATATAGAAGGCTTACACACTGTATTACTCAGATTACTCCTCAGATAAATGAAGACTGGCCAGCAAACACAGAAATTTAAGGCAGAGCTGTATATTTGCAAGCAATAATCATCACAGGTTGTGTGATCACTAGATGCACTACATCCAAAACTAATACATGTACAAATAACACTTCTGTAATTTGATATCAGTGTAGATGATGTTAAAGTTGGTTGTGTGCATATTGATTTAAGTTCCTTGCTGCAAAACTATTTGTGTGGCAAAGAGGGATAAGGCACCCATCCTGTGTTCTGAAGGTATATTGGAGTGAGTGTTCAAATACAGACCTATGCAGAAATATCTCATGTGTACTAACATTTTCTAGTATGTATGTTATAGATTACTTTTCCTAATTTCAACTACCTCTCCCTTTTCTTTCTTTTTTTCTATTTTGTTTTTATTGGCCAGTGTTTGCATGATCTGCCACTCAGCACAAACATGGGATATGGAAAAAAAATGAATGTTAGGTTTGGCCTTGCTTATCTGGTTTGTATGAAGCATAGCAGTGTGCAAATTAGACAACTGGCCCAACCAGGAAGTGTACAGGACCCAGAAAGTCAAAACTAGAAACCAGATGCATTCAATTAATACTATTGAGCATCACTCAAACTCGCTAAGCGATGTTGCGACGTGATTAACTGTGAGAACTTAAGAATTATTAGTACAATGAAAATGTTATGTAACTAGTCCTCTGGTAACAGGTGTAAGTGTAGAGCTGGAGTACAGATGGTCCTGGGTTCTAGTACAGGGTGTGCAACCTTTGTTTTATTGTTATGACATTGCAGTTTATAGCATTGAACTGCAACACAGACAACTGTTATATCAACCTTCTTGTGGCAACAGGTGTAAGTGTAGAACTGCCATACACATAGTCCTAGGGTTGAATATAGCATATTCCATATAATTTTACTGTTGTTCCATTTCATATTATAGTCACTTTTACTTATAACACTTACCGTAATGGAGCTGATATGAATTATATGTATGATGGCTGACACACTAGTATTGTGTCAGTTATTTCTGTAAATATTTATGTATTATCACATTTATTATCAGATGTATGACTGTGGGTATACTGTGTATTATATTCCTGTATGTATATTTCTGCTATCTGGACTGTCATGCCATTCACATTTACCTAACACACATACACAGCTGCCTGTACATCCAATAACCTTGAAATTGCAACTGCAATTATGTAATGTCTTACTGTTTGGCATTGTTGTGCTGTGCTTACCATCACACAAATGAGGTGCTCAGAGGTTTGGAATGCAGAGCACTGTGTTTGCAAGGTGGCAGGCAGAGCACAACAGTTTCAGAGTGTGCACTCCTAGTAATCACAATAAGTGGAATTGGTGGGAAACCATCACTCTCCATTGCTCTTGATCCATGGTAGATATGGCAGGTGTTTGTTGAGAAAGTGTCAGTTTTTGGGCAGAGATGGGGTGTCCAGGAGTCTAAGATTTTATTGGACTCTTATTTAAGAACTACAGTGCCAGGCTTTTGCAGGGGGACTGAACTGGCTCTAAGTATAAGTTGGAAGCTTTTTATAATTTAGCCCGTGCTGTAACCAGTGCCACTGGAATACCGTGCACTGGTGACCAATGTAGGCATCATTACAATGATCTATAGAGGAGGAAGAAGGATACCCTCAAACACTGGATCAAGGAATTTAGGACTGCAGACACCCCACACCTATGTAAGTATCAACTACAGAGAGTAATTGTAAGACTTAAAAGATGAATATATGCAAGACTGATATTCATAATGGTATTCTGCTCTGTTCTTTTTTTCCACAGCTACCAGGGACCGGGAGATCAATGTCCGAACCCATGGAGCTAGATTGCTGTGGATGAGAGAAAGATGTGGTATATATGCAGCAGAAGAGTAGTGTTATTGCAGCATTAAAAGTTAAACATAGCTTTTTTGAGCTTTTATAGAGTTGTATGAAATTCAGCACGCATATCTCAACTGCAGAATCAAGTATGCATGCATTAATCTGTAGTGCAAACCAAGAGTACAATATTAGACTTTATTCAGACGTGGGTACAAATACCACACTTCCCAACTATACACTACTGTTAATTCTTCAATTATATACCAGTGGCACAAATGCCCTGCTGTAAACTGTAATCTGTATATTTGGAACACACACATTTGCAATATATGCACATGTCAAGGAGTACTTGCTGCAATCTGTACTATAGTATGCTTCTGTTAGGAGCTGATATCCTTAAAAGTTAAAGTTATCTGTCAGGAGGCTGTAGTCTTAAAAGTAAAAATTAAGATAACAGAGACAAATAATTGTATTAATGCATTGTATGTCACATATGAAGGTATTAATTTTATCTCTTTTTTCTCTCACTCCAACCCATATCTCTTTTACTTTATTTGTATTTTATTTATTTATTTTTAAATTTTAGGATGTATGGTCAAATTGTGTCCATGTGATCCATGTGTACCACATCACTAAATGCTCCACATCACAGTAGAATAGGCCTGCCCCACAGGATCCACCTGCACCCCCCACCACTGGCTCCAGCACCATTGCCCTGCAGATATGGGATCCAAATTGGCATGCCTCTTCTGCACCTGCCCTACCTGCCCTCTCAGGTAGTCCTGTCCCAGAGGCTGGTCCAGTAGTTCCCTCTGGGAGCTGTGATAGATGTGGTATCACCTTACCTAGTTGTCAGAGATTGTGCATAGGGTTGTGCACTGCACTGTTTGTGCATGCCTACACTGGCTGGAGAGGCTGCTCTTCCTCATTCTATGTAGTATCAGGAAGAGGAAAAGGAGAAGTCAAGTACTCCAGCCAGTGTCAGAGTGAGGTGACAGTGATGATAGTCCAGTGGGTAAGTACTCTATTTTCACTGTCACCCAGCTTGATGATCATGGGCTTAGGATGTTGGGAGGGTGGCCTAATGGTTAAGGTTGTTGGCCTTACAAACACAAGGTGCAGGGTTTGAGTCTCACAAGGGATAATTGGCTAGGCTTAAAATGGCTTGCAAGGGCAGTTAGCTTCGTACGAATCTATGAACCTATGAACCTATGTCCCCACCCTTTCCCCAATCATGGTGTCCACCAACATTTTGTGTCCATCAGCAACCCTGTTTCTTGTCTTGTTTGTCTTGTCTGTCTGTAATTGCTTCTTCATCTAGCATCTTACCTGACCTAAACTTTCCTAAATCCCTTCCACAACGTTCTTCTCTCTCTCTCTCTCTCCAGAAAAAAAGAGCACCTGTCCCATAAAAAAAAATCCTCTGCATAGCTCTCCATTTCACACACATGTCTTCTTGATACATTTGAGTCAGACTTATTGGCTATACAACATGATTGTGTTGTGCTCACCCTTCTCTCTGGAAGTGACAGTCCAAATTTAGTTAATAATTTCCACATATGTTCTCTTTACACTATTAATTAAATGGATAGCTATGGTTCTTTCCTATCTATCTCCTGCACATTCCTGCCCTGCATTTTCTTTGTTCTTCTCCCTGCTTGATCCCCATTTCTCCACTGTCTTATCTATCCATTTCACTTCTTTAAGCCATTTTTGTGCGAAGGTGCACATTACGCACAAACACACGCCATGGGAAACAGCATCAATATATTTACATGTATTTTACAGTATTAGGTATGGCTGAAATATATTTAAATGCATTAGATACACTTCTATTCAAACACAGTACCATCTGGTCCCAGCAAGGAATGTAGAAATGCAGTGCCAGAGTCTAAGAAGCAGGTGTATTTCATAGACTCAGTACTGTCATACTTTAGCAATGCAGCTTGCATTTGTGCAATGCTTACCTATGCTCAAACATGTGTATCATGCATGTGCATACACTTTGTTAACCGTCACTCAAACCTGCTGCTTGCTGCATGATGGAAATTTACATATTATGCTGTATTACTGCTGTTCACTGTTCATTCCCTGTATATGACATGAAATTACAAACTGAGAGCCCTAACAATATGTCACATATTTAAAATACATCCATCTATTACACTCAGCCAAACACTGCACCCCTGTTGTTTCAGTACTTTTTCCACACATATATCAACCTCAGTACAAAATGTAATATCAAATGTTGTGTGCTATGCAATGGACATCATTCTGGTAACATGAAGAACTACAACTATTGCCCCATTTGCCTAAAAACATTTATCTGCAAGGCTAGAGAAGGAATCAGCATGGACCATATCCACAGGGGCATAGGTGGCCTTCACCATACTTGACCCTATACATTTTTTTTATTGTCAGGGGGAGATCTCACTTATTGAACCTTGTGGACTTCTTGGATACTGACCTCACAAACCTAGATGAGGGATAATGGGACATACTGCCTATTTTGATTTATCAAAGGCCTTTGACATTATCCCCCATTTATGTGTAATAGTGAAGATCTCCCATGTCAGAATTAAGCTATACAGTAGTACAGGGATAAGCAAATGGCTCAGTGACATAACACACACTCTCAAAGTTGGGGACTGCACCTCCACCAGTAACCAATTACCATTAGAATACCACAAGGATCTGTGCTGGGCCCTCAAATGTTTACAAACAATTTATCTGAAGCACAGGTAATGGTAGATGGCCTGTGGTTTACCAAGTTTGCAGATGACTGGTAACTGGCTACACTAATATTGAGTCTCGCAATGATGGTAACATATTATGGAAGGGGCTGACACACACAAATGATCGGTGTCAAACTCATGGGCTAAGCCTTAAAGCAGAGAGTGGCTCATTATACCCTTTGGCAATGAAGTATCTGTGCTAATCATGATATACATAGCACCCCTCTAAGCTCAAGCACAGGGTTGTGAGACTTGGGAACACATGTTGATAGCAATCTACACTTTCATCACTATGTGTAAATAGTTGTGACACACACATTCTGCATTGCACACATCATGCATATGGACATCACATCCAAGAGCAGGGTGGCCATACCTCTGTTGTACTCTACCCTTATTAGACCACTAATTGAGTACAATGCTCCCTTCTGTCTTTATCTGACCAGATACCTGCAGCAATTGGAGAAAGCACAGGGTTGTGTGTGTGTGTGTGTGTGTGTGTGTGTGTGTGTGTGTGTGTGTGTGTGTGTGTGTGTGTGTATGTGCGTGCACGCGCACATGCATGTTAGCCAAAATCAAAGTATTAGCAATGATTTTCATCAAAAATAAATATACCTCAAGGCTGATCAAAAGGACAATGCACTTGAACTTCTCTATGTTCAAATCACCATAGGCAAAATCCAGTACCACTTCCTTACAAGCTATTCATCACCCTCTATGACCCAAGAAACCTATACTATTTATTTAAACTTATTGGCTACACTCACTCTGACCCAATATAATATTTTGGGTGACTTTAATTACACCACAACTAACCAGAAATCATATATGATACCAAATGTACAGTCACAGAGAACCCTTGCTTTTTGTAAACACAAACTCCCTGGACCAGATTGACAGTACACCAACCAGTGGTGCAACCATGATGGATATGTTACTCACTAATATGGGAGAGTGCTGCACACCCTCTAATCTAATGTCTTCTTTGATAAGGTCAGACCACAAAATTGTGTCCTTTGAAGTAAAAATAAAACCTGGAATCCCAGATAACCCTGGAATACCCTGAGATCACTGCTGCCTATGCATAACTGCTCAAAGAATCCCTATACAAGCATGTTAATACCTGCATAGAGGCAGCTGTACCCATCATGGGGAAGTATAGAACTAACTCAAGTCAGAAGTGACAAACTTCATGACACCTATGCAAATGGAAACTGAAATTGTGACTGCTGAATCCTCCACTAAGGCACTGTATGAGCACATCCACTTGTTCATGAATCATGCCATCCCAAATAGAACCAAGACACCCTCCTCCAAAAAAAAGGAAGCTGATCTGTTGGTCCCTTGCCATAAACAAACTTTACAAGAAAAGGAAGAAACTGTTGCAAAAAAGAGGAAAATTCCAGGATGCAAAAAACTGCCTTACCACCCTCAGTAAGAAGCTGAGATCCCTCATAAAATCCTCCAAAGCTAGTTACGAAAATAAAATTGCCAAAGATTCCAAAGACAATCACAAGGCATTCTATAGCTATGTCAAGAATCTAAATGGCAATGCTCAGATCTGCTCTGAGCTACAACAGAATGGCATTAAATATACTGATCCCAAGAATATTGCCAATATCCTGGCAGATCAATTCAGTGCAAACTTCACCCCCCTCTCACCACTAAAAGGACGATCTCAATACTGAAAGATTGTCAAATTCCGGTAATAATGGCCACAAAGGTAAAAAACGCACTCTCCAAAGCTAAAAATACAGCATCCATGTGACCAGACAACATCCCAGGCTGTGTACTACATGAACTGCAAAATGAACTGGCACATCACTTAAGTGTCATGTTTAATCATAACCTCATCTCTAGCTTTGTGCCCACTGAGTGGTGCACAGCTACAGTTCTCCCACTCCACAACGGGGGGATCCACCTTGGATCCCAGGAACTACTGCCCCATCAGTCTGAAAAGCCTGATCTGCAAGGCCATGGAACGTATTATCATGGAACTTATAAACAAAAACATTGGCAACGTTCAAACACTAGATCCCATGCAGTCTTGGTTCGTGAAGGGCCGATGTTGTCTACTGAACCTGATTGACTTCTTCGAATCAGTCTCCAGCGCCGTGGACAAAGGTAAGGTGGTCCACACTGCCTATCTGGACCTCACCAAGTCCTTCAACACCATCCCCCACTCTGGAATCATAGATAAACTTACTAAGCTGGGCATTAATCCCTACATCACTCAATGGGTTGCCAACTGGCTTACTGACAGAACACAAATTGTAAAAGTAGCCAACTCCAAATCCAGCTCCAGACAACTGACAAGTGGAGTATCTCAGGGTTCAGTCCTGGGACCGCTCTTGTTTGGCATCTACTTCTCTGAAATACAAGCCAACACTAAGGGACTCTGCCTAACAAATTTTACAGATGACTGCAAACTGGGAGCCATTATTGGATCCCCAAATTATGTGGATATTCTACAAAAGGGCCTTACAGAAACAGATGTTTGATGCCAGAGCCATGGGCTCAAGCTCAGTGCAAAGAAATGTACAGTTAACCCCTTTGGGGAAAAAACATGTACCCCTGAATTACCACATAGGTGGCAGTACACTAAACACTGAAAGTGTGATAAGAGACTTAGGGACACAGCTGGACAGTGGTCTCACCTTTGATAACCACATCACCACAACAGTCAGGAAATCCTTCTATGTGGCACACCTCATCACTAAGGGCTTTTCATCCAGAAAAAAAGAGGTAATTGCCCCACTGTACTCATACCTCATTAGACCCATTATAGAATACAGCACCCCATTTGGTATGTACCTCTCAAGGCATCTGCAACAACTGGAAATGCTACCGAAATACCTCACTAAAAGAATCACAGGCCTAAAGCAGATACCCTATGCTGACCATCTAAAAAACTCCACCTATACTCTGTTACATATCGTCTACTCAGAGGTGATCTCTGCTTAACATACAAGGCCATGTCAAACCCAGAGCTGTTGGACATGCTACACTTAAAGAAATCCCAATCCCTCAGAGACACACACTCCAGGGATCTAAACCTTGTCATCACAATGAACAAAACATGCTGGAGGGATAGGTTCATAACCCAGAGACTCCCCAGACTCTGGAATAGACTGCCCATACATGTCAAGCAGAGCGCCTCTTTGGCCCTCTTCAAAAGGAACCTTGATGATTGGATGGGAGATAGGAAATTCACCCCAGGGATCTTGTCAATCACCCTGATAGACAGGGTTCAGAGAAGTAAATACTGTGGGAAGAAATAGCCAGGGAATTGTTATGGCTAGGCGTGTATAGGCCCTAGGGCCAATAGCCTAGTACCAACCTATGAACCTATGAACCTGTATACTCAAAAGGAAAGCAATTCTGATAGAATCACAACATCAATAGGCTGTATAACAGAAGGAAGAAAATCATGGCAAAAATTATGAGGTGCAGCACCCAGAAGGAAAAAAGTACTCTCATCAAACTAAACAAACAACTAAGAGCACAGATAAAGTCTATCAAAGTCAAATTTGAGGTAAATCTTTGGCCTCCCAGGCCAAGAGCAACCACAAGGCATTCTTTAGTTATGTCCATAACCTCAAAGGCAATAAAAATAAGAAACGCACAGGCCACAGAGATTCCAATAGGTACAACAGCCAGTAAACAGTAAAATGCAAAACAGTAAAAAATGGAGTCTCTGTGGCGTGTGAGGTTTTATGTTTATTTTTTTTTATTTTTAGTTTCAAGAGAACCTCAAAAGCAACACAACTGAGGGCAGAGTTCATTGTGAATGGAGCCACATATACTACTTCAGAAGATATAGCAAACCTACTGGTTGACAAATTCAACTCCAACTTTACTCCTGTCTCCCCATCAAGCTTCCCTCAGCAAATGCCATCAAATATAACTCTCCCTGTTATCACTAAGGAACAGGTCCTTAATGCTGTCTCAATGGCCAAGAACACTGCATGAATGGGCTCAGCTAATATCCCAGGATGCCTTTTCAATAGTATGGAATTGCTATTTTACTCTAGCCTCCAAACAGGCTTCATGACTCATGAATGGAGAACAGCAACAGTCATCCCTCTGCACAAAGGTGGGCCATCTACAGACACTAGAAACTAAAGACCCATACTTCTCACTAGTCTCATATGCAAAGCCATGGAAAGAGTTATCATGGAGATGAACAATAATGAGCTAGAAAATCTCCAGGCACTGGACTCAACCCAATTTAGTTTCATCAAGGGCAGGTCATGCCTACTCAGCCTTGTGAACATCTTTAAGAAGGTCACTAAAGCAATGATTGAGGGTAGAATGGTTCACACAACCCTTCTTGACCAGGCCAAGGCATTTGACACAATCTCCCACTTGGGAATTGTTGACAAACTTAAGAGGTTAGGTACAAACCCTTATGTTATCCAGTGAATAGCCAGCTGGTTCACAGACTGAACCCAGAAAGTTAGAATTATGGAGTCCACCTCTGCAACGAGGCCAGTCACAAGTGGAGTCCCTCAAGAACTGGTCCTGGGACTGCTTCATTTTGGCATTTATTTCTCTAAAATCAAGGCCAATGTCAATGGCCTCCGGCTGATTAAATTTGCAGACAATTTCAAATTAAGAGGTGACATTGAATCACCCACTGACACAAATATTGTCAAGAAAGGGCTGACACAGACATGCAACCAGTGCTAGAGACATGGACTAAAATTAAATGCCAAGAAATGCATAATAGTATCCTTCAGGAAATCATTCAGCCCTGAAAACTGCCATATTGACAACACACCCCTAAGAGTCGACCTCATTAGGCAAGGACTTGGGCACGCACATAGTAATCTAGCCTTTGACAATGACATGTCTACAGTAGTGAGGAAATCATTCTATGCTGTGCAACTTATAAACAATGGTTTGGCATCTGGGTCCAAAGAAGTCATTGTTCCACTCTATTCAATATTCATCAGACCTATCGTTAGTGCAATGCCTCATTTGGTATGTACCTAACCAGGCATATCCAAAAATTGGAATGCCCACAGAGATTCCTCACTGAAAGAATACAGGGCAGAAGTAGCATGTCCTATGCAGACTGCCTCAAGGCCCTATCCCTGCATTCTGCCTCTTACAGTCTGTTGAGATGAGATCTATGCATAGCCTTCAAGGCATTGTCAGATCCCACTCTGATGGACATCCTGCATATCTGCAAAACAATCAGTACCAGAATTACCCATTCCAAAGACTTAAGCCTTGCCTGTGGCATAAATAGGACCTGCTGGAGAGACAGGTATGTATCTCAGGAACTACCCTGTCTTTGGAACAGCCTCCCCATCCATGTGAAGCAAAGTTCCTCCCTAACCCAATTCAAGTGTAACTTGTACAATTGGATGGGGAACAGGAAAATCATCCCTGATTTGGCACCTATGTCTCTAATGGGCAAGGACAACCTGTAAATGGTTCATCTTCCAGGCCCTGCTTACACTTATCAAGGTTACCAGAACTTGTCAGAGATTTGGGATGCATGGCTAGGCTTAAAAAGGCCCTTGTGGTCATTAGCCTAGTATACACCTATGAAACTATGTAGTGGGTAGAATGAAGTAATATTAACTGAGATGGAAAGAAAGGAAGTTGTTTATCACTGAGAATTTGTAACTAGAGATGCTAAGAGAGACTATGAGAATAATGTGCTTCTTTTTTTGTGTATGGGGGGTTATGGATTTTTCAACTTACTCTGGTCTCTAATGTTTGACGACCCGGGTATCTGGCAAGCCACAATATATTACAACTACTGTATACGTGTTTTGTCTTGTAAATAGTACAAGAGGATTTTTTTTTGCATTCTAGCAAGGAAAGAGATACTGTAGGCATCACAGAACTTTTTATAACATCCAAAGTTTAACCATGGTGTGGGCTTTCCTTTAGTTAGAAAATGTGTCATATTTTAGCCATCTGTTAATATTGTGGAAGACAGTACAGTATTTCACATTTCAGAGATGGAAGGCTGACTACACTGTAGCATCTTTAATTATTTTGCTTGTTGGTGTAATGGGTAGTATGGTATTCACGATGTTGCAAGCCTGCACTTTCCTAAATTGATTGATTGCTTGATGCTGACTGGGGTTGATCGTGCATTCTTGGGATGAGGTTGCATGGTTTACTCATCTGCAGCCTTGGACTTGCGCATCTTGAGTTGCTTCTCCTGAAAATTGTGAATCATTAAAGAACTGTGTATGTGGTAAAACAAGGATAAAGTAACATTTTAACCTTGCTATGAGCTCCCTCCCTAGTTGTTAGCAAATGTTCCATATTTTTCCCATTTGTTCTACCTTATGAGAGATAGTAAAGTATTCCATATTTTGATGCTGGAAAGTTGACTATGGCTGCAGTTTCCTTATTTCTTTTGCTTGTTGGTGCTGCAGATGTTATCTTAATTTCAAACCATATTACACTGTCTGAAAATGAAGAAACATCAGCTTAAGAATTTAGGGATGCATACATTTAATTATCTCAGTCCTTAAAACTACAGTTTCTTAAAATGTTCTTCTGAGTCATGTTCATAGACAGTAATAACATTCAGAAAATGATAACTACATAATTTAAAATCCTGCACATTACAAAAAAATATTAAAATTCCAGAATGGGCTGCAGTGACCAACCATTCCCCTTTTAGAGCTATGCATACCTCTAAAGTCTCCATAGTTTTTCAGAATGACTGCAATTTTGCTTCAAATGATTATCCTGTCTCTCATAACCTTTTTTATTTCTGGTAAATCACTTGTGATTACAGTCAGTCAGTCATTAGAGTTTTATATTTCTTATTCTTCAAAAATGCACATTGATGCAAAATATGTTTTCCATTAACTTTTTAAGTGAAATAGAGTAATATTTAAAACTGTTTCTGATTTACCCACTTCCTCATTATTTTTTTACTTTATCCAGAATTCTTGGACAAAGAATTTGAGAGGTATTGTGTTACTACAAAGCATTAAGATGTAAATTGGTATTATTTCACTACATCAGAAATAAAGAACTAGTCAGAACATGTTGTTGGATTTGCTTGGTATAGTTTTTGTCATTATCAGTGCTGTTTTCCTTGGAAAGTCTAGAAAACAAACTGAGTTGATTTTGCATTCTCACTTGAGCAACAGATAGCCCACTTGTCTTTGCTTTAGAAGGCTGTGGGTTCTATTCTCAAACCAGGTAATTTGATTAGTTTTCTAGTATTGACAGTGCAGTGCAGCATAAGGATAATACTGCACTCCAAGGTGTGCCATACTTTGTATGCGACAATAAACTGAGGCTCCATCTGCCTGAGTTGGTGGTAGTTTAGCTGGATGTAAACAATATCACAGCACTTATCAAGAAGATAAGGACTGCTTTATTAAAATTGATAATTTTTCCATCTTTCTTTCATTATTTACATTCATTATATGTACACTTTATATCACTCTTTATATATCTTTATGAAACACTTTATAAGTTGTTTTCCTAAAGACTTGTAAAACTCATTCATTTCTTCTCCCCACTGTTTCCACCATAATCATCTCTTTATATCACATACTATTTATTTTTTTATGTTTTTATATATATATATATATACATACAGCAATTCTGCACATATTTTTTTCACATATAACAAAAAGCAATGAATAAAAATGTATTACATTTTCCATTTCTTTTTCACTACCACCCTTATATCTCCCACATAGAAGCATCCCTGGGATTCAATAAACTTCTGTGCAGGAATAACTTATTCCTGCACAGAAATGATCGTTTAAGAGTAGCACGGCAGAGCGCCATGCATAATTATGAAGGCACACTGCCTCTGCTCCTAAACGGACATGGAGCGTGGACAAGTGCGGGGGGGGCATCGAAGAGCAGATCTCTAACAATATACACACCACTGCACTTAAGAATTGCGGTTTGGCAAACAAAATGAGTGAGAACGCTCATTGTACAACTCAGACCTCTCAACTGTCCCTGATTTCCAGGGACTCCCTGATGTTGACTCAAAGTTCAGCTTTGTCCCTCTGAATCACTGTTAACCCTGGTGCTGTTGAACAAAAGGTGGTGAATTATACTTAATAAATAAATATGACAATAATGAAGAGCTGAGTATTATTTCATGTCAGGAAATGTATATTAATTCACATTTTGATTCACTAATTCTGGTAATGTCTCAAATTAATAGAATTAATATTTGAAAAGTGTCCCTGATTGCCCCCGATTTATTCTGGAGTTGTCCCTGATTCTGTTGATATCTGTCCCTGATTGGTAGAGAGCTATGACAACAATCACAACAAACATGCTAGGATTTTTGTCAAATGTGCAGATGCATGCAGAAATCCACAGCAATAAGTGAAACCTATCCCTTCTTAGAGAAAATAACACTAGAAATATATCTTTTTTTATCAAACCGATTAAATTTAATCGTAACTGCATGGGTTTGCCCATTGCTTAGCTACGTATACTCTGGATTAAATGGCACAAGAAGGTACATAGCAAAATGCATTCAGTTGCAGCTTTACTGCAATAGTGCTGTGGTTAGAGTGTTTGCTTTACAAGCAATCATTCCTGGTTTGAACCTCACTGTGGTAAATTTTGTTTTTCGTGTGAAAGCTATTCATAAACATTTTTTTTTGCTGTATAACCTACTAAATAACATACATTTGTGAACTGCAGTACTGCATTAAGTGCAGATGGGAGGTGTCATTGTAATAATGTGGAAAACTACACAGATAAATACAGGTGCCCCATACAATATACGTACACATGAATCAGGGATACTAAACAAAGTTGTAATGTGTAATGAATAAATCAATGCCATACAACAAATAGTATAAAAATGTATAAAGTGTCCAAATCTACCACTTTCCCAAGACCAATTGTTCTTTTCTTTCTAAATTAGTGCAGGGTTAAGAGGGAGTAAGCACTTTTAAGCAGTAGTAAGCAGGTTTTACCCTGTTTGAGCAGGGGTAAGCAATGCCTACACAGGGTAAGCAATGTAGAGGCTAACTGAGTTTAAGAAAATTTAACCAGAAGTTAGCATTGCTTACCATTGCGCAAACCCACTTACAACTGCTTAAAAGTGCCTTAATCGCTTTGTATCCACCAGCCTTTGTTCTGTCCAGCAACAAAATAAGCAACCCTTGCAGGTCTTGAACCCAAGATACTGTACACTATAGTCACAACAGTTAACCAATAAGCCATCAGAGCTGTGCATAAAATGGAGGTATGCCCAAACAGATTCTCACTATAGCAAAATCACAATTTACATGTGAAAGGAATTTATAAACAATTTGTTTGTTATATAACCTACTAAATAACATATATTTGTGTACTGGAGTACTGCATTAAGTCCAGATGTGAGGTGTCATTGCAATAAAATGGTGAAATCCCCCGATAAACACAAGTACCCCATACAGTGTAAGTACACATGAATCAGGGATACTAAACAAATATATAACATGTAGTGAATGATAAATCAATGCCAAACAGTAAATAGTGGGCAAATTTAAAAATAAGCAATGCTAAGCATTGCACACCTTTTCTTACCAGGAGTAAGCAATGCGTAGCATAGCTAAATAGATTTTCCCATTGGTATGCCCCTTTAAGCCATGCCAACCTTAGGTAAGAAGGTTTGCCCATAGCTTAGCATTTTCAAAACCATCCAATCATTGCAAAGTGTAGGAAATCGGCACTATTTAAACCCCACAGGCGGGAATACAGCACATAACTGGTTGCAGCTTCCTCCTGCAGGCACAATGGCCAGTGTTGGGGAAGGATTGTGCTTTCAAGCGCAGTGCTGGGGCATCCAGGAGTCTAAGATCATGGCAAGACACCAGGTAAAAGACCATGAAGAGAGACTGCTGCAGGGCCAGTACCAGGGTTCCCAATATAAAGTGGAAGAATGGGACTGTCTTGCCTGTGACCTCATCAGTGCCACTGGCATCCCTCAAAGTAGTGAGCAGGTCAGGCATCACTATGCCGACCTGAAACAGAGGAAATGGGAGTTCTTGGATCAGTGGATCCAGGAAGCTAGGCAGGGTGATATCCCAGCAGTGTGTAAGTACTCATTCTACTAACTGTTTAATAATTGCCTATCTCATGTATATTATGGATAGGTATGGCTAAATATTTCTCTTATGTTTCTGACAGCTGCAGCGGAGTGGGCTGTGAATCAGGTAGCCCATGCATGTAGGCTGCAAAGGCTGCATTATGAGGCAGATTAGTAATAATCTTGCATGTACTGTCATAAGAAATAAAGCTAAAAGTAGTAGAAAGCTAATTGCCAGTATAAAACATGTATTGTGTATGGGATGTACTGAATAAACCAGGCAATATGGCAGGAAGAGTCTCATATAGGTTGCATGTAAATAAAAGGGTAACAGCCTGGCAATAAAGGTCTAACTCCTGGACTGCTTGTGTTTACTCTAGTATCATATAGTAATGTAGTGTTGCATTATCTTAATAGTACTGTTGTATTAAGCACTGTTACCCACACTGTGCTACATAAATAAAATGTGTAGGAATGTCTGTATATGACTGTTATAATCACAAGGTCATATTGTACAACTGAAGGAGACTTAGAAAACAATGAAAACATACACAACAAAATTCAAATAGCGCACTCAACTGTGATGTAAACTGTTGTATTTTTACCACACACAGCCATGGTTCGTATCTTGGGAGTGGTAGTAAGCTGTTTGCATAATCATACCCCTCAACTGTACAGATTGTGTCAGAATGTTCAGATAATTGGCTTAATTTTTCAGCCTGTCACCCTTGCAAATCAGTGGGATGATCCCAGACATTTAGACAGCAAATAATGACATACAACTGATTGTCAGACATCATAACTGTCAGAAATATATCTATAAAAACAAACCTGTCACTCTAGCAACTCACCAAAATGTTATGAGAGCAATATGCAAATTATGTCCCGTCTCTATACACATGTTGTGAAGCTATGACCAGAGTGTGTCCAGTAACAGAGTGAGAAATATGTGCATAATAATAATGTGGAATCTGGTAAAATGTGTGGCAACATTCAGGTAGTGTTAACAGACATTCCCTCCACAGGTATGTCAGATAAGAAAACTGTGCTTGGCAATAAAAGATTGAAATCCTGGACTGGTACTGTTTAGTCTGGTATTGTATGGCATTGTTAGTGTTGCAGTTTCTCTGAATAATAATGTATTACTCATCACTCTCACCCAGTCTGTGCTACATAATAAAACTGTCTTGGAATCCCTGTATAAGACTGTTGTAATTACAAGGTCAGACTGTAAAACCACAGGAGACTTATAGACAGAAATCAGTGAAGAGATACAAAGCAATATATGATGTGCAGTGTTTTATTTTTAGCAGACACAGCCATGGTTCAAATCCTGGGAGTGGTAGTAAGCTGTATGCAGAATCATACTCCTCATCTGTATAGATTTGTTCAGAATGTCCAAATAATTGGCCCATATCCACTGCCTGTTACCCTGTCCCTGTGGCAAATCAGTGTGATGATCTCTGAAATTTAGGCAGCTTTTAATAACATAAAACTGACTGTCAGACCTGTAAATATTAAAAAAAATGTATATGAAAACAAACCTGCCATTGTAGCAATTCACCAAAATTTTATGAGGGCAGTTGTCAAAATATGTCTGGAGCGTTTCTCCCTGGGCCTCCGCTGAAAACAGGCTCTGTGGAACCTAGTCGGACATTCCCGGTCAACAAATGTTAAATAAATAAATAAATAAAATGTCCCAGTTCCACCTGCATGTTGTCAAGCCTTTACCAGAGTGTGTGCAATAAGAGATAGAGAGGTATGTGCATAACCTCAACCTGGAATTTGGGAATATGCATAGAAACAGTCAGGTAAGGTTAACAAATAATACCTCCACAGTTATACCAGGTAAGAGGTGTATACTGAAGGTAAAACACAGTTCACGTACACAGTTGTCTACAAACATACCGCTGTCCAAACGAAAGCCATAGGGTAGTGTACTAATACCTGTAAGGTACATATTACAGCAGTGACTAAGAAAGTAGTGAGAATTATAGGGATATACAAGTTGTTAATTGACATCCCCCCCCCCTTCATATCTGCAACAATAATCTAAATGCACAACTGAGTGGATATGTGTACAATTAAACCTACTGTTGGGACATATGTCATATTGTTTGATAAATATTGAAATGTGTTTCTATGCATGTGCCATGTTGAAATACTCCAACATTGGTGGCATGCTGCCATCAATGTAACCTGCATGCTGTTGTAATGGCCACTGTGTTTCCATATATGCATGTGCTCTGTTTGCTATGCAACTGTTCCATATCTGGTGTACTGGGTTAATGGGAATATCTGTGCATGCTGTTATACCTAATCCTGGAATGTGGTGACTATTACTAACCCACATATGTTTTAAAATTGCAACACCATAGCACGTTTGGGAAGGCCAGTCCCAGTGGATCCACCTCTTACACCTCATCTGACGTTAGCACTAGGTACCAGCACATCCAGGGCCCACCCCGGGACCTCCTCATCCACTGGCCCTGCACCATGTTTGGGTGGAACCACCTCAGTGGATGGGGATCACCCCCCCAAGAGCAGGAACGGACAGGAAACTGTCACCCATTGTCAGGTCCGGGGTCTAGTGCATAGTGAGTTCTGCAGAGAGTTTGGAGATCAGCTACTCCAGCTTGAGGATCACAAGGTGCATTTAGAGGGTCAGTCTACCCATCTACCCCTCCTACCCAGCCCCCAGCACAGCCACCTTCGGGACTGTGAAGGTACAGTGGTGACGGCCCATGGGTGGGGACCTTAGTCCTACTGTTTCCATTTGGAGGATCTTGCGTTTCCAACTACCAAACACCCCTTCCCATGCAAGGTATTTACCCCCACATATGCTATATACTGCCCCTGTATGCTGTCTTGTCTCTCTTGTCTGTCATCCTACCCAACCTACCTCCTCAAATATACCTGCTATCCTTCCCCACCATCCCACTCTCACCTTAATAAAAAGAAAAAAAGGGCAATCTGTTCCCCAAAAAAATCTCGCCCCATACATAGCTGTTCATTTCGCACATGTGTCCACTGGACAAACATAATCTGGTCTAATTGGCATCACAACATATTATTGTTGTCCTCACCCCTCTCTCAGGGGTTTGAGTGTCCAAATCTACCTCCAAATCAGTGTAAATGCACAACTGTTGCTGTAGAAGAAATGGGCAGCTATGGACCCTCCCTACACCCGTCCTGCACATCCCTAGCTATTTTACCTACTATCTTTCCCTCTTTGTGCCCCTTTTTCACCACTTTCCTATCACCCCTTTTTCTTTCCTTTTAAAGAAATTAGCATGGGGCTAAGTGTGAGTAAGCAGTTTTAAGCAGCAGTAAGCGGGTATAATCCTGTTTGTGCAGGGGTAAGCAATGCCTACATAGGATAAGCAATTTAGAGGCTAAATGAGTGTAAGAAAATGTATCCGGAAGTTAGCATTGCTTACCGTCATGTAAACACATGCAAACCCACTTACAACTGCCTAAAAGTGCCTTACTCACTCTGTATCCTGTTCTGCCCAGCAACAAAATAAACAACCTTTGCAAGTCTCAAACCGAGGAGTGTGCATACAGTAGCCAAAGTGATTTTCCACTAAGCCATGTCAAATATAAACAACTCAGATGTTTTCTCAAGCATATCATCCAGCATAGCCATTCAACAGTAGAGGAAATGTATTTATATATGTAGATGTGTATATCTATCTATATATATATATATATATATATATGTATATATATATATATATATATATATATATATATATATATATATATATATATATATATGTGTGTGTGTGTGTGTGTGTGTGTGTGTGTGTGTGTGTGTATACATCTATATATATATATATATATATATATATATATATATATATATATATGTGTGTGTGTAAACAGATATGTATATGTATACACACACACACACACACACACATATATATATATATATATATATATATATATATATATATATATATATATATAAAAGAACACAACAAATACATATATGACCAAAGGCACCGTTAATTGGGGTGAGGGGGCCCAATTTAAGTACCTCTTGTAATTATTGATATCATTCACTCCTCCACAGCCAAACAGATCTGCCTTGCAACACAATACCAACACTTGCAAGTCTCATACCCAGGACCCTACACAACATAGTACACACAAGGTAATATAATAACATTTAATATGGAAGTAGTCAACATGCTTAAAGAAAAGGGATTAATATATTGGCATCAATTGCTAAACTCTGGAAAACCTCTGACAATAGATCAGATTAAACAGAAATTAAATATGGAAGATAGTTCGTGGTTACATGTACAAGAATTAAGACAGTATATATTAAGCAAACAAGAAACAATGCAACCATCAATAAGACAAAATGTTCCTAACCTTATAGAACATATAATATTACTAACGAATCAACCCATTACTGGAAAGGGATACTTATCATCTATTTATAAAACAAACAAAAAAATAAAAATGCATAATAATGACAAAATATGGAATTATTATAGATCAGTTAATGGACATGTGCCATATGACAGAGATAAAAAACTAATTCTTCTCTCTCCAAAGCAGACATCACTTTCATTACATTGGAGACTTTTTACATGGCAATTCATACACAGATCTTATGTAACCCCTCATAAAATGGAACTTATGTTTAAGAAAAATATTGGCTGCTGGAGATGTGATTTATCAATAAAAGCAGACTGGCAACATATGTTCTACGAATGCCATTATATTAAACCATTATTTTGTTTAATGCACCTGTATCCGACTGTGTGCCAAGAACAAAATACGTAATCTTATGGACTCTCCTAGCTATTGCAAGGAAGAACATTACATCAAAGTGGAAATCCAAAGTTTCTCCAACTTTTAAGCAATTCATGAATATGGTGTCAGCAGTACCGCAATTGGAAATGAACACTGTTAAAGGAAGAACTGAAAGAACTACATCATTATATGTAGCATGGCAAAAAGTAACTGAAATACTGGAGAATAATGACTGCAGCAGATTATAATCAGGAAACAATTGTATAGAAAATCAATTATATGTCAACAATAGACACCCTTGTAAATACTTTATTTTGGTTTTAATGTTTGATATCTGTTTAGAGGTTTTAGCCTACCTTTTTAAATAATTTGTAAATACTTCATTGTCATAAATAACCTGCATTCATGTTTTCTTGTTTTTGGAAATGAATAAAAATATATAAAAAAAAGAAGTTAACAGTAATCTGTCTCACCTGTATGATGTCAGGATGGTGTCAATAAGATATCATGCAGAACAGTCTGTCTACCATAGGGAATGTACAATGTGGAAGCAATAAACATCCCAATGACACATATACACAAACACATATATATGCATATATATTTATATATATATATATATATATATATATATATATATAGATACACACACACACATATATTACTATGTATAAATATGTATAGGAAGATACACATTTAGAGGGTGCACAGCATATTGAACAACCAGTATTCCTACAATTACCACCTTTTAAAATGGACAGTGATTGATTCTCCCATACAAAAGACAATTATTGAATGAAACATATACCCACAGAGAAGTCAAAGCATATGACACCACACAAAGGTTTGCATACATAAAAAAGTTTATGTGTGTACTATTTCAGTTGTATATGCCATTTCATATAGCTGTTAGGTGTTTGAAATGCATACTAACTGAGTAATACAACTCTCAAGCAAAACATTTTATACAGTAATTTGAAACCATAACATATGTTGCTGTCCAGGCCAAGGCCTTCAAGTAGTACAGCAGTAAAGAAACACTGGCCTGGAAGATAAGAATCAATCAACAGTAAGTAATGCAGATGTAGTTCATCAGCCTCCAATTACATTTTGCACTCAACCCCTAGGGGGGAAAAGAATTAAGTTGTCACAATGAAGATGTATCTGTTACATAACATTGCTTAACTTAAAACAGCACTATCACACTGACAAACAGAGCTGTCTGTAAGACAGTAAGCACTAGCCCACCAATGTTCCCAAGGTGAAATGTATGAAAATGTACAGCCATATACCTTAAGGTGTCTTACTACTGATATCCCTCACATGTTGTAACAGCCTAGGTTATATATGGTGCATACCCCTCCTTTATAGAATGACTTACAAGGGCATATAAGAGTGTTACATACATTGACCTCTGGACTGCACAAGGAGATACATGTTTTGTCCAGCTGTAGCCCACATATATATGGACCCTACCCCACAATATGTGTGGGGGTCCACAACATCACTGGAATGATGACAGGAATGCCAGCACAACATAATTATAGGCCACTACTTAACCTCTTACTGCAGGACATATGGACAAAGCCTGGAATATAGGTGGAGGACAGAGGCTGGAACACAGGGCCATATTTGCAATAGTGGTGTTATACACTGAGAAAGTTGTTGGTTTTACAGGACTGGTTGCAACATACCCTTATTCAGGAATATGAAGTCAGAAACACAAATGGATGTAGATATGTACTGATAACACTCAACAGACAGAATGCCAGTGATATATCTGAGACAAGACCTGTGTGGTGAACAGACAAAACATAACAGTCAATCCTCTGGCCATCATGTGGAAAGCCCCACAGTTGAGAGCTATTCAGACAGACTGCATTCCATGCTAAACTAGTATGTACACACAAACCCTGTAAAACTAGTAGTATGCAATGCATATAACAAGACTGCTCACACTATCTGTAGGACAGGAACCTTATACAAATATGTAGTTGGACTGTATCTGCAAGTCCTGTTGTAAGAGGTATTGCTACCTGCTGTCTGTAACACTGCTGCCAACACACAGGAAGGATGTGCTCACTACAGGAAAGGTAAGGGGACAACACCCACATGATTTAGTAATTTATGTTAGTGGGTGCCATGACAGTGGTTATCAGAAGTTCTACACAGCTGGCTGCATGCAGGTAGCAAGTGGTGGACACTGATTGGTGCAGAGGCCATCACCTGATCATGTGCATCATGTACAAAATCCATGCTGCAATTTATTCAAAGCAGCTCAATCTCTGTAGTGGAAAGAGAGAGAGAGAGACAGAGAGAGAGACAGAGAAAGAAAACAAACAAACAACCAGCAAAAAAAAAATATTTTTTTACCAACTGAACCTACAAACATCCTGACATACCTAAGGGGACACATAAAACTGTATTCAGAAGAGACGACAATCCTGCAACAGGTATGTGAAACATACATGCATGTAATTGAATGTAGTACTTGGCCTATAATAATGGGGTAGATGATGTGGAATGATTTATAGGTGCCATCAGGAGTTATTGTTGTAATGATGTCCTGCTGAACAAATGCTATAGACAATAGTGTCTGTCCCTGTGGGCAGTGGGTCATACCTGTCAATTGTGCAGATCAGCACTGAATGACAAGATGTAAGTCATCATAGTGTGTGTTCTGTACTGCATGACATGTATATTAGTGTGGCAAATAGCTGATGGTGGAAGTAATGCCGTTATGAGAGACACATAAGTTTCAGAGGCCACCACTTGCAGGACAGTCATGTTAACATGTAATGTAGTATGCACAGATGCCATAGGTGTGTAATAGGCTTACCTGCAATCTGTCCCAATATATCCCCCCTAATGTTAGGCTGTGTCTACATGTGACACCTGTCTGTGTTGTAGCAATGCAGAACAGTACAGTTGTGAAGGAAGGAGAGTTAGAGAGTGTGGACCTGATGTTTGAATGCACCCTATATAAATAAATATATGTATGTATATATATATATATATATATATATATATATATATATATATATATATATATATATCTACAGATATACAGACACACACACACACACACACACACACACACACACACACACACACACACACACACACACACGCACACACACATACATGTCCCCTACTGTTGAATGACAGTGCTGCACAATATGTGTGAGAGAACATCACACATATCTACACACACAAACACACACACACACACACACATACATATATATATATATATATATATATATATATATATATATATATATATACCCCTTCCAGGAATAATGACTACTGTAGTACACATAACAGTTGGTGCAACAAATGATCACGATAAGGGTTTGCACAGATATGCACCCATAAATTGTATGCATCTCAGTTAGCATCTGCACAACTATCACATTTGTTTGATACTGCATTTGATTGCACAGGTCAGATATCATATATCAGGTTCATGTAATGTTAACATATGCAGTAATGTGGCCCCATTGCATATCTGGGAAGAGGGTGCCATATCAATAAGGGTGTGTACACGCCCCATAGCCATGGTAAGATTTGAAGGTTGTCAGTGTAATTGTATTTTATTGGCCATACATGCACCGCTGATGATGAGATCTGTAAATCAGACATCAGGCATTCACAAATGACATCTGTCCACATATCATCCCATGTATGAGTCGGACAAACACATAGGGGCTTTGAGCAGCAGAGAAAACATAACTGACACACATATACACATTCAGCAATGGTGTGTACACCTGTGAGGTATGGTGCACAGTACATGCCATTGTGCCAAACAGGTGCACAGCAATACTGTGTACATGGGTGCAGTGTGTTCCAGGGGAAAGGGCATCACCTACTAACATAACACATGCATCACAGAGATGTATAATGTTGGTAACAGGGATTGACTATAGCTGCACTGTATGCTGTCGAGTGCCATATGCCATGCATGTTGCAGATGGGTAATGAGAGTTCTGTCTGTAATATCTTTGTGCAATCTCACTTGTAAGTGTGTGTGTGTGGGGGGGATTTGTTTCGAAGTGCTATCTGGTGGAGTGGAGGGGGTTGATGTATGTAGAATGCATGTATGTATGTGTTTGTGTGTGTGTGTGTGTGTGTGTGTGTGTGTGTGTGTGTGTGTGTGTGTGTGTGTGTGTGTGTGTGTGTGTCTCTATGTATGCACATGGTCAGTGTGGGCTTGTTCATACCTCTCAACTTCCCTTAGAAATCGTGCAGTAGATGGAAAAGGACACATTTAGACACCAGAAATACTTTTCTGAAATGTAATCACAGGAAATCTGATAGCATAATAAAGTCTGCAGCATGAAAGACGCACTGGGAAGGAAAACTAGACACCAGGGATACTTTTTAATTGCAATCAGCAGAAAGGTGAAAGAATACCCAAATATGCAGCACTAGAGATGCATTGGGGAATTACTAGACAACACCAGAGAGTGTTTCCAAGTATTACTGTAGTCCACATAAAAGGTTAATAAAGCAACAGATCTTGCATCTACTGAACAATAGTTAAGTATGAAACTCCAGTGCATGACATTATTGACTGACTGTAGTAGCCCATAAGACATGGGGGCCATGCTCAAGTCTTCTAGCCAAAACCAGGATGAACACTTGATGACATCAGACAGTCTTTGAAAAAATGACTACAATCAAGTTAAAAAGTGAATGGAGTGACAGGTCTTGTTTTGTGATCACTTAACAATTAGAAGAATGATACATTAATGATTGGTATTGATTGTAATTATGCAAGACTGATACAGGATGGGGAAAATAAGATAAAAAACTAGGGATATTCTGTAAACTCAGGGACAGGTAAGTAGTACGGTGGAATGGCAGTGTGTGTGTGTGTGTGTGTGTGTGTGTGTGTGTGTGTGTGTGTGTGTGTGTGTGTGTGTGTACTGTTAAGCAATGGCATACAAGTCTTAAAGAGCATTTCTTGTTTTCACCTCACAGGTGGCGAGGTGAGTAAGGGTCCCTCCAACATGCAATCTGATGTTGGTGTCCATACAGACACTGATAATGATGATAGCTGTGTTGAGGAACAGGCGGGGTTTCAGGGGCTGAAGCTGCACCATCATTTGACATCCCACTGTTATCCACCCCATACCTGCACACAGTCACTTTGCCTATACATACCCCATCACCAGTGGCCATAGCTGAGGGACAGTTAGCGGTTGGCGGCATGGGACAGGACAGTGTGGTATCTATGGCACATGTGTCTGAACACAGCAGCCATAGCCAGATGTCCTGTGGGGTACCACATAGGCAGATGTACAGGGGTGCTTTTAAGAGGGCTGCTGGTAATCATGCCCCTGGCAGAAGTGCCACATCTGGTACCAGCAGACACGTTTCAGGCTGTCATGAAGGCACAGGCATGTATGGAACGGTACACCAGACAGGGTCTGAGGCTGCAGAGGACAACTCATTCAGCTGTTATTGACAGCATCCATGATCTTGCAGGTGCTAACCATTATTTTGCAGAGGTCATGGATAGACGGTTCAGTGAGATGGTGGGAATCCTCAACTGTGGAATGTCTGTGCTCGAGCATATGGTGGGAGTAGTGTGACAGCCACATGGACATAGGCAGGAACACCAACAGCTGGAGGTTGAAGTGGACATGCAGAACTCAGAGCTGCTCCCGTAGTGGCAGCACCAGCCCCAGCAATGCAGGGGATGCTGTCCACACCACACCACAGCAGGCCATGTGCACATGGCCCTGGACAGTCGCAAGAGGGGCCTGGATCCAGTGGACTTATGTCATCATCAGGGGAGAGTACCGTATCATGGCTTGTACCTGGTGGTGCCCGTGGAACCCCTGGCAGGCACAGTTCTTATGTCCATGGCCAGAGATGATAAACTGCACACCCTTCCATGTACGGTCTGCAGCTGTCCAACAAACACCTGTATAGAACAGCCACATGGCAGAACTGTGTGCATGCGTACACACACACATTACCAACACAGCTAGGACAACCGCATACCTACACACACCACATCACAACAGCCAAATTAATAATTAAACCCCCTCACTCAAACACATGGTGTCAAACATATGGCCCAACCTAGGTCTCTGGCAAATCAACAACATACTCTGTGCATATGATGATACCTGTGCCACATCCTTGTCATCCATAACATTGATACAGGAACAGGCTAATATGGTTCTGATGCACAGGGTGACTGCACTATGGTGTACCAATGTAATGCTGTGTAACATGTTGTCAGCAGTAAAGTTTAATGCTTGCATGTCAGGAAGTGTAACTGTCCAGCCATGATGCATTATAGCTGTTAACACTGAGTTATTGTGGTCTCCAAAATGTTTTCCATTTTATTTTTTAGGTGTCTATGTGTCAACAAGAAGATGGTCTGCTGTTGTATACTTCAAGGGGTATGGCACTGTGGTGACACCTAGGCTGTGCCATATCCTGGGTTCAGGTGAACACTTCAGAGGTCTGTATAACAGTTACTGCATGTGCCACATGGCTGATAGGCCTGGGGGTGTATATAGGTGAGTGCAAGATGGCTGATGTCAGCAGCCCTTCTACAGTGGACAATGGTAAGTGTACTGGGTGGTACACACCACATGTTTGTGTATAACACACACAGAGGCTTTGGTGTTGATGAAATACACAGAGAATACTGTACACATAGATGTATGTACCTGTGTAAGGAACCCATTTTAGCCTATGTAATTCCACCAAGACAAAATAGACACAAGAACATATTGGGAAATAAGCAGTCCACTAGTTTAATGTCACTGATAATGGTACTAACAGGGTATATGTCCCTTTCCTCAATGTAGTGCAATACACAATTCGGTAAACATAGGTGTGCTGGTGTGGGTGTTGCAGCCCTACCCTTTGGAGGGTGTGAGGTGCTGTAGAACCACAGATAGTGTGATAGACAACTACTTAACCTGTTAACATAAACTGTACAGTATTACAGACAGCTAAGTGGGGGATACACTCAATAGTAACTGCAATGATGGTGGCTGTGACCACAGGAGCCACACCCAGCTATATATATAAAACCCCAGCATCGCTGCACACCTACACAGTGGGGAAGAGGGCATTTACACATCTACCACTAGTTATGATGGAATGTATTTCCACAGGATGATACCTGTGAAATGTTAGCATTTGCCAGGCAGTTCTCAGACAGATGACCTCCTGAGACATGTATATTCTGCAAACGGAAGTAGATTCCTTCACATACATACACACACACACACACACACACACACACACACACACACACACACACACGCACACTCTTACTTGGCAACACTGGAACTCAAACCCCTACCTAGATATGTAATGCTAGTGATATGTGTGACCTTAATTGCACACACCATACAGCTTTTAGGATGAGGTGTGTTCCAGGTTACATGTTACATGAAGAACATCCCCAGGCCCTGTACAGTATGGTAATGGGGGATGTACTGGTGGTTTATTTATAATACATAGTGTTCATAGGTTCATAGGTTGGTACTAGGCTATCAACCCTAGGGCCTATACAAGCCTTGCAATAACAATTCCCTGGTTATTTCTTCCCACACTATTCACTTCCCTGGACCCCTGTCTAGCAGGAAAACTGACGTGATCCCCGAGGTGAATTTCCTTTCTTCCATCCAATCATCGAGGTTCCTTTTGAAGAGGGCCAAAGAGGTGCTCTGCTTGATATGTATGGACAGTCTATTCCAGAGTCTGGGGAGTCCCTGGGTCAAGAAACTATTCCTCCAGCATGTTTTGTTTATTGTGATGACATGATTTAGATCCCTGGAGCATGTGACTCTGAGGGATTCGGATTTCTTTAAGAATAGCATGTCCAACAGCTCTGGGTTTGACATGCCCTTGTATGTTAAGCAGAAATCGCCTCTGAGTAGACTATATGCGACAGAGTACAGCTGGAGTTTTTTAAGGTGGTCAGCATAGGGCATCTGCTTTAGGCCTGTGATTCTTTCAGTGAGGTATTTCTGCAGCCTTTCCAGTTGTTGCAGATGTCATGAGAGCTACATACCAAATGGGGCATTGTATTTTATAATGAGTCTAATGAGGGATGAGTACCGTGGGACAATGACCATTTTTTTCCTGGATGAAAAGCCCTTAGTGATGAGATGTGCCACATAGAAGGATTTCCTGACTGTTGTGGCGATGTGCTTATCGAAGGCGAGACCACTGTCCACCTGTGTCCTTAAGTCTCTTATCACACTTTCAGTGTTTAGTGTACTGCCACCTATGTGGTAATTCACACGTACATGTTTTTTCCCAAAGGGGATATGTGTATATGACATACTGTCATATACACATTGACAACCCATAACAGTCATTCACACATCTGAGATACCTGGGCTTATCAGTGCTAACTACCTTGTCAGTGTGCCCATTCTGTTACAGATAATTTGCACACACCACATGCATAACTGGGCTGGATAGTGTTATCAGATACCTGTATGGTTGATGGTGACAGTGGACCCCATACAGTGGAACATGGGACATGTACTAGGTGTACCATGATGTAAAGACAGTATACCCAGCACCCATATCCCACAGTGGATATTGTATGCACTGAAACCCATGATAATACTCTAACATACCCATCATCACACATTGACAAGGACTGCAATACAACCCCTTGTCTATCCCAAGTCTGCTACTACAGGGATATGCATCTAATGCACATGCCATAGGGATAGTAGGGTGCTGTATTGTCATGAATCTCCTACAGTCAACAACATTACTATCCCTAATACTGTGTGGCAAGGTGTATTGTATTAGGAGAATCTGGCCTCAGGATGCTGTATCCTACAAATATACATGCTTGCACACATACACACACTTTCCAGAACTCAGAGGGTATCCCATGCATATCACCACATTTGTACAACAGTGTTGTGCTGATACTGCAAGCCCCGGGTAGCCCGTAGGGTGAAGACTGTAACAAGGTACATGTAATGTAGTTGATGTGTGTACAGTGGTATCATGCCACCTGCCATGTGCCAGCAGGCCATCTATCAACAGATACCACCGGGGTGATTCTTAGGGTGAGAGTTAC